>NW_028226082.1:0-78533 GCF_052327205.1 Somniosus microcephalus | reverse complement strand
TGACACACTTCATCCAAACACATTGCACAACAACACTCACAGACACACTTCACCCAAACACATTGCACCACACTCACTGACACACTTCACCCAAACACATTGCACCACACTCACAGACCACACTTCACCCAAACACATTGCACCACACTCACTGACACACTTCACCCAAACACATGCACCCACTCACTGAAACACTTCCCCAACACATTGCACCACATTCACAGACACACTTCACCCAAACACATTGCACCACACTCACTGACACACTTCACCCAAACACATTGCACGACACTCACTGACACACTTCAACCAAAACACTGCACCACAGTCACTGACACACTTCACCCAAACACACTGCACCACACTCACTGACAAACTTCACCCAGAAACATTGCTTCACACTCACTGACACACTTCACCCAAACACATTGCACACACTCACTGACACACTTCACCCAAACACATTGCACCACACTCACTGACACACTTCACCCAAATACATTACACCACACTCACTGACACACTTCACCCAAACACATTGCACCACACTCACTGACACACTTCAGGCAAACACATTGCACCACACTCACTGACACACTTCACTCAAACATATTGCACCACACTCACTGACACACTTCACCCAAACACACTGCACCACACTCACTGACACACTTCACCCAAACACATTGCACCACACTCACTGACACACTTCACCCAAACACACCGCACCACACTCACTGACACACTTCACCCAAACACATTGCACCACACTCAGTGACACACTTCACCCAAACACATTGCACCACACTCACTGACAAACTTCATCCAAACACATTGCACCACACACAGTGACACACTTCACCCAAACACATTGCACCACACTCACTGACACACTTCACCCAAACACATTGCACACACACTCACTGACACACTTCACCCAAACACATTGCACCACACTCACTGACACGCTTCACCCAAACAACATTGCACCACTCTCACTGACACACTTCATCCAAACACATTGCACCACACTCACAGACACACTTCACCCAAACACATTGCACCACACTCACTGACACACTTTCACCCAAACACATGCACCACACTCACAGACACACTTCACCCAAACACATTGCACCACACTCACTGACACACTTCACCCAAACACATTGCACCACACTCACTGACACACTTCACCCAAACACATTGCACCACATTCACAGACACACTTCACCCAAACACATTGCACCACACTCACTGACACACTTCACCCAAACACATTGCACGACACTCACTGACACACTTCAACCAAAAACACTGCACCACAGTCACTGACACACTTCACCCCAAACACACTGCACCACACTCACTGACAAACTTCACCCAGAAACATTGCTTCACACTCACTGACACACTTCACCACCAAACACATTGCACCACACTCACTGACACACTTCACCCAAACACATTGCACCACACTCACTGACACACTTCACCCAAATACATTACACCACACTCACTGACACACTTCACCCAAACACATTGCACCACACTCACTGACACACTTCAGGCAAACACATTGCACCACACTCACTGACACACTTCACTCAAACATATTGCACCACACTCACTGACACACTTCACCAAACACACTGCACCACACTCACTGACACACTTCAGCCAGAAACATTGCAACATAATCACTGACACACTTCACCCAAACATTGTGCACCACACTCACTGACACACTTCACCCAAACACATTGCACCACACTCACTGACACACTTCACCCAAACACATTGCACGACACTCACTGACACACTTCCCCCAAACACATTGCAGCACACTCACTGACACACGCATCACCAAAACACATTGCACCACACTCACTGACACACTTCACCCAAACACATTGCACCACACTCACTGACACACTTCACCCAAACACATTGCACCACACTCACTGACACACTTCCCCCAAACACATTGCACCACACTCACTGACACATTTCACCAAAACACATTGCTCCACACTCACTGACACACTTCACCCAAACACATTGCACCACACTCACTGACACACTTCACCCAAACACATTGCACCACACTCACTGACACACTTCCCCCAAACACATTGCACCACACTCACTGACACATTTCACCAAAACACATTGCTCCACACTCACTGACACACTTCACCCAAACACATTGCACACACACTCACTGACACACTTCCCCAAACACATTGCAGCACACTCACTGACACACGCATCACCAAAACACATTGCACCACACTCACTGACACACTTCACGCAAACACACTGCACCACACTCACTGACACACTTCACCCAAACACATTGCACCACACTCACTGACACACATCACACAAACACATTGCACCATACTCACTGACACACTTCACCCAAACACATTGCACCACACTCACTGACACACTTCACCCAAACACATTGCACCACAGTCACTGACACACTTCACCCAAACACATTGCACCACACTCACTGACAAACTTCACCCAAACACATTGCACCTCACTCGCTGACACACTTCACCCAAACACATTGCACCACACTCACTGACACACTTCACCCAAACACATTGCACCACCCTCAGTGACACACTTCACCCAAATACATTACACCACACTCACTGACACACATCACCCAAACACATTGCACCACACTCACTGACACACTTCACCAAGCACACTGCACCACACTCACTGACACACTTCACCCAAACACATTGCAACACTCTCGCTGACAAACTTCACCCAAACACATTGCACCACACTCACAGACATACTTCACCCAAACACACTGCACCACACTCACTGACACACTTCACCCAAACACATTGCACCACACTCACTGACACACTTCACCCAAACACATTGCACCACACTCACTGACACACTTCACCCAAACATATTGCACCACGCTCACTGACACACTTCACCCAAACACATTGCACCACACTCACTGACACACTTCACCCAAACACATTGCACCACACTCACTGACACACTTCACCCAAACACATTGCACCACACTCACAGACACACTTCACCCAAACACATTGCACGACACTCACTGACACACTTCAACCAAACACACTGCACCACAGTCACTGACACACTTCACCCAAACACACTGCACCACACTCACTGACACACTTCATCCAAACACATTGCACCACACTCACTGACACACTTCACCCAAACACATTGCACCACACTCACTGACACACTTCACCCAAACACATTGCACCACACTCACTGACACACTTCACCCAAACACATTGCACCACACTCACTGACGCACTTCACCCAAACGTATTGCACCACACTCACTGACACACATCACCCAAACACATTGCATCACACCCACTGACACACTTAACCCAAACACATTGCAGCACACTCACTGACACACTTCACCCAAACACATTGCACCACACTCACTGACACACTTCACCCAAACACATTGCATCACACCCACTGACACACTTAACCCAAACACATTGCACCACACTCACTGACACACTTCACCCAAACACATTGCACCACACTCACTGACACACTTCACCCAAACACACCGCACCACACTCACTGACACACTTCACCCAAACACATTGCACCACACTCAGTGACACACTTCACCCAAACACATTGCACCACACTCACTGACAAACTTCATCCAAACACATTGCACCACACACAGTGACACACTTCACCCAAACACATTGCACCACACTCACTGACACACTTCACCCAAACACATTGCACCACACTCACTGACACACTTCACCCAAACAAATTGCACCACACTCACTGACACGCTTCACCCAAACACATTGCACCACTCTCACTGACACACTTCATCCAAACACATTGCACCACACTCACAGACACACTTCACCCAAACACATTGCACCACACTCACTGACACACTTCACCCAAACACATTGCACCACACTCACAGACACACTTCACCCAAACACATTGCACCACACTCACTGACACACTTCACCCAAACACATTGCACCACACTCACTGACACACTTCACCCAAACACATTGCACCACATTCACAGACACACTTCACCCAAACACATTGCACCACACTCACTGACACACTTCACCCAAACACATTGCACGACACTCACTGACACACTTCAACCAAAAACACTGCACCACAGTCACTGACACACTTCACCCAAACACACTGCACCACACTCACTGACAAACTTCACCCAGAAACATTGCTTCACACTCACTGACACACTTCACCCAAACACATTGCACCACACTCACTGACACACTTCACCCAAACACATTGCACCACACTCACTGACACACTTCACCCAAATACATTACACCACACTCACTGACACACTTCACCCAAACACATTGCACCACACTCACTGACACACTTCAGGCAAACACATTGCACCACACTCACTGACACACTTCACTCAAACATATTGCACCACACTCACTGACACACTTCACCCAAACACACTGCACCACACTCACTGACACACTTCACCCAAACACATTGCACCACACTCACTGACACACTTCACCCAAACACACCGCACCACACTCACTGACACACTTCACCCAAACACATTGCACCACACTCAGTGACACACTTCACCCAAACACATTGCACCACACTCACTGACAAACTTCATCCAAACACATTGCACCACACACAGTGACACACTTCACCCAAACACATTGCACCACACTCACTGACACACTTCACCCAAACACATTGCACCACACTCACTGACACACTTCACCCAAACACATTGCACCACACTCACTGACACGCTTCACCCAAACACATTGCACCACTCTCACTGACACACTTCATCCAAACACATTGCACCACACTCACAGACACACTTCACCCAAACACATTGCACCACACTCACTGACACACTTCACCCAAACACATTGCACCACACTCACAGACACACTTCACCCAAACACATTGCACCACACTCACTGACACACTTCACCCAAACACATTGCACCACACTCACTGACACACTTCACCCAAACACATTGCACCACATTCACAGACACACTTCACCCAAACACATTGCACCACACTCACTGACACACTTCACCCAAACACATTGCACGACACTCACTGACACACTTCAACCAAAAACACTGCACCACAGTCACTGACACACTTCACCCAAACACACTGCACCACACTCACTGACAAACTTCACCCAGAAACATTGCTTCACACTCACTGACACACTTCACCCAAACACA
This sequence comes from Somniosus microcephalus, assembly GCF_052327205.1. Classification (NCBI taxonomy): domain Eukaryota; kingdom Metazoa; phylum Chordata; class Chondrichthyes; order Squaliformes; family Somniosidae; genus Somniosus; species Somniosus microcephalus. The sequence goes on along the minus strand of NW_028226082.1, from coordinate 73,215 downwards.
TTGCACCACACTCACTGACACACTTCACCCAAACACATTGCACCACACTCACTGACACACTTCACCCAAATACATTACACCACACTCACTGACACACTTCACCCAAACACATTGCACCACACTCACTGACACACTTCAGGCAAACACATTGCACCACACTCACTGACACACTTCACTCAAACATATTGCACCACACTCACTGACACACTTCACCCAAACACACTGCACCACACTCACTGACACACTTCAGCCAGAAACATTGCAACATAATCACTGACACACTTCACCCAAACATTGTGCACCACACTCACTGACACACTTCACCCAAACACATTGCACCACACTCACTGACACACTTCACCCAAACACATTGCACGACACTCACTGACACACTTCCCCCAAACACATTGCAGCACACTCACTGACACACGCATCACCAAAACACATTGCACCACACTCACTGACACACTTCACCCAAACACATTGCACCACACTCACTGACACACTTCACCCAAACACATTGCACCACACTCACTGACACACTTCCCCCAAACACATTGCACCACACTCACTGACACATTTCACCAAAACACATTGCTCCACACTCACTGACACACTTCACCCAAACACATTGCACCACACTCACTGACACACTTCACCCAAACACATTGCACCACACTCACTGACACACTTCCCCCAAACACATTGCACCACACTCACTGACACATTTCACCAAAACACATTGCTCCACACTCACTGACACACTTCACCCAAACACATTGCACCACACTCACTGACACACTTCCCCCAAACACATTGCAGCACACTCACTGACACACGCATCACCAAAACACATTGCACCACACTCACTGACACACTTCACGCAAACACACTGCACCACACTCACTGACACACTTCACCCAAACACATTGCACCACACTCACTGACACACATCACACAAACACATTGCACCATACTCACTGACACACTTCACCCAAACACATTGCACCACACTCACTGACACACTTCACCCAAACACATTGCACCACAGTCACTGACACACTTCACCCAAACACATTGCACCACACTCACTGACAAACTTCACCCAAACACATTGCACCTCACTCGCTGACACACTTCACCCAAACACATTGCACCACACTCACTGACACACTTCACCCAAACACATTGCACCACCCTCAGTGACACACTTCACCCAAATACATTACACCACACTCACTGACACACATCACCCAAACACATTGCACCACACTCACTGACACACTTCACCAAGCACACTGCACCACACTCACTGACACACTTCACCCAAACACATTGCACCACTCTCGCTGACAAACTTCACCCAAACACATTGCACCACACTCACAGACATACTTCACCCAAACACACTGCACCACACTCACTGACACACTTCACCCAAACACATTGCACCACACTCACTGACACACTTCACCCAAACACATTGCACCACACTCACTGACACACTTCACCCAAACATATTGCACCACGCTCACTGACACACTTCACCCAAACACATTGCACCACACTCACTGACACACTTCACCCAAACACATTGCACCACACTCACTGACACACTTCACCCAAACACATTGCACCACACTCACAGACACACTTCACCCAAACACATTGCACGACACTCACTGACACACTTCAACCAAACACACTGCACCACAGTCACTGACACACTTCACCCAAACACACTGCACCACACTCACTGACACACTTCATCCAAACACATTGCACCACACTCACTGACACACTTCACCCAAACACATTGCACCACACTCACTGACACACTTCACCCAAACACATTGCACCACACTCACTGACACACTTCACCCAAACACATTGCACCACACTCACTGACGCACTTCACCCAAACGTATTGCACCACACTCACTGACACACATCACCCAAACACATTGCATCACACCCACTGACACACTTAACCCAAACACATTGCAGCACACTCACTGACACACTTCACCCAAACACATTGCACCACACTCACTGACACACTTCACCCAAACACATTGCATCACACCCACTGACACACTTAACCCAAACACATTGCACCACACTCACTGACACACTTCACCCAAACACATTGCACCACACTCACTGACACACTTCACCCAAACACACCGCACCACACTCACTGACACACTTCACCCAAACACATTGCACCACACTCAGTGACACACTTCACCCAAACACATTGCACCACACTCACTGACAAACTTCATCCAAACACATTGCACCACACACAGTGACACACTTCACCCAAACACATTGCACCACACTCACTGACACACTTCACCCAAACACATTGCACCACACTCACTGACACACTTCACCCAAACACATTGCACCACACTCACTGACACGCTTCACCCAAACACATTGCACCACTCTCACTGACACACTTCATCCAAACACATTGCACCACACTCACAGACACACTTCACCCAAACACATTGCACCACACTCACTGACACACTTCACCCAAACACATTGCACCACACTCACAGACACACTTCACCCAAACACATTGCACCACACTCACTGACACACTTCACCCAAACACATTGCACCACACTCACTGACACACTTCACCCAAACACATTGCACCACATTCACAGACACACTTCACCCAAACACATTGCACCACACTCACTGACACACTTCACCCAAACACATTGCACGACACTCACTGACACACTTCAACCAAAAACACTGCACCACAGTCACTGACACACTTCACCCAAACACACTGCACCACACTCACTGACAAACTTCACCCAGAAACATTGCTTCACACTCACTGACACACTTCACCCAAACACATTGCACCACACTCACTGACACACTTCACCCAAACACATTGCACCACACTCACTGACACACTTCACCCAAATACATTACACCACACTCACTGACACACTTCACCCAAACACATTGCACCACACTCACTGACACACTTCAGGCAAACACATTGCACCACACTCACTGACACACTTCACTCAAACATATTGCACCACACTCACTGACACACTTCACCCAAACACACTGCACCACACTCACTGACACACTTCACCCAAACACATTGCACCACACTCACTGACACACTTCACCCAAACACACCGCACCACACTCACTGACACACTTCACCCAAACACATTGCACCACACTCAGTGACACACTTCACCCAAACACATTGCACCACACTCACTGACAAACTTCATCCAAACACATTGCACCACACACAGTGACACACTTCACCCAAACACATTGCACCACACTCACTGACACACTTCACCCAAACACATTGCACCACACTCACTGACACACTTCACCCAAACACATTGCACCACACTCACTGACACGCTTCACCCAAACACATTGCACCACTCTCACTGACACACTTCATCCAAACACATTGCACCACACTCACAGACACACTTCACCCAAACACATTGCACCACACTCACTGACACACTTCACCCAAACACATTGCACCACACTCACAGACACACTTCACCCAAACACATTGCACCACACTCACTGACACACTTCACCCAAACACATTGCACCACACTCACTGACACACTTCACCCAAACACATTGCACCACATTCACAGACACACTTCACCCAAACACATTGCACCACACTCACTGACACACTTCACCCAAACACATTGCACGACACTCACTGACACACTTCAACCAAAAACACTGCACCACAGTCACTGACACACTTCACCCAAACACACTGCACCACACTCACTGACAAACTTCACCCAGAAACATTGCTTCACACTCACTGACACACTTCACCCAAACACATTGCACCACACTCACTGACACACTTCACCCAAACACATTGCACGACACTCACTGACACACTTCAACCAAAAACACTGCACCACAGTCACTGACACACTTCACCCAAACACACTGCACCACACTCACTGACAAACTTCACCCAGAAACATTGCTTCACACTCACTGACACACTTCACCCAAACACATTGCACCACACTCACTGACACACTTCACCCAAACACATTGCACCACACTCATTGACACACTTCACCCAAATACATTACACCACACTCACTGACACACTTCACCCAAACACATTGCACCACACTCACTGACACACTTCAGGCAAACACATTGCACCACACTCACTGACACACTTCACTCAAACATATTGCACCACACTCACTGACACACTTCACCCAAACACACTGCACCACACTCACTGACACACTTCACCCAAACACATTGCACCACACTCACTGACACACTTCACCCAAACACACCGCACCACACTCACTGACACACTTCACCCAAACACATTGCACCACACTCAGTGACACACTTCACCCAAACACATTGCACCACACTCACTGACAAACTTCATCCAAACACATTGCACCACACACAGTGACACACTTCACCCAAACACATTGCACCACACTCACTGACACACTTCACCCAAACACATTGCACCACACTCACTGACACACTTCACCCAAACACATTGCACCACACTCACTGACACGCTTCACCCAAACACATTGCACCACTCTCACTGACACACTTCATCCAAACACATTGCACCACACTCACAGACACACTTCACCCAAACACATTGCACCACACTCACTGACACACTTCACCCAAACACATTGCACCACACTCACAGACACACTTCACCCAAACACATTGCACCACACTCACTGACACACTTCACCCAAACACATTGCACCACACTCACTGACACACTTCACCCAAACACATTGCACCACATTCACAGACACACTTCACCCAAACACATTGCACCACACTCACTGACACACTTCACCCAAACACATTGCACGACACTCACTGACACACTTCAACCAAAAACACTGCACCACAGTCACTGACACACTTCACCCAAACACACTGCACCACACTCACTGACAAACTTCACCCAGAAACATTGCTTCACACTCACTGACACACTTCACCCAAACACATTGCACCACACTCACTGACACACTTCACCCAAACACATTGCACCACACTCACTGACACACTTCACCCAAATACATTACACCACACTCACTGACACACTTCACCCAAACACATTGCACCACACTCACTGACACACTTCAGGCAAACACATTGCACCACACTCACTGACACACTTCACTCAAACATATTGCACCACACTCACTGACACACTTCACCCAAACACACTGCACCACACTCACTGACACACTTCAGCCAGAAACATTGCAACATAATCACTGACACACTTCACCCAAACATTGTGCACCACACTCACTGACACACTTCACCCAAACACATTGCACCACACTCACTGACACACTTCACCCAAACACATTGCACGACACTCACTGACACACTTCCCCCAAACACATTGCAGCACACTCACTGACACACGCATCACCAAAACACATTGCACCACACTCACTGACACACTTCACCCAAACACATTGCACCACACTCACTGACACACATCACCCAAACACACTGCACCACACTCACTGACACACTTCACCCAAACACATTGCACCACACTCACTGACACACTTCACCCAAACACATTGCACCACACTCACTGACACACTTCCCCCAAACACATTGCACCACACTCACTGACACATTTCACCAAAACACATTGCTCCACACTCACTGACACACTTCACCCAAACACATTGCACCACACTCACTGACACACTTCCCCCAAACACATTGCAGCACACTCACTGACACACGCATCACCAAAACACATTGCACCACACTCACTGACACACTTCACGCAAACACACTGCACCACACTCACTGACACACTTCACCCAAACACATTGCACCACACTCACTGACACACATCACACAAACACATTGCACCATACTCACTGACACACTTCACCCAAACACATTGCACCACACTCACTGACACACTTCACCCAAACACATTGCACCACAGTCACTGACACACTTCACCCAAACACATTGCACCACACTCACTGACAAACTTCACCCAAACACATTGCACCTCACTCGCTGACACACTTCACCCAAACACATTGCACCACACTCACTGACACACTTCACCCAAACACATTGCACCACCCTCAGTGACACACTTCACCCAAATACATTACACCACACTCACTGACACACATCACCCAAACACATTGCACCACACTCACTGACACACTTCACCAAGCACACTGCACCACACTCACTGACACACTTCACCCAAACACATTGCACCACTCTCGCTGACAAACTTCACCCAAACACATTGCACCACACTCACAGACATACTTCACCCAAACACACTGCACCACACTCACTGACACACTTCACCCAAACACATTGCACCACACTCACTGACACACTTCACCCAAACACATTGCACCACACTCACTGACACACTTCACCCAAACATATTGCACCACGCTCACTGACACACTTCACCCAAACACATTGCACCACACTCACTGACACACTTCACCCAAACACATTGCACCACACTCACTGACACACTTCACCCAAACACATTGCACCACACTCACAGACACACTTCACCCAAACACATTGCACGACACTCACTGACACACTTCAACCAAACACACTGCACCACAGTCACTGACACACTTCACCCAAACACACTGCACCACACTCACTGACACACTTCATCCAAACACATTGCACCACACTCACTGACACACTTCACCCAAACACATTGCACCACACTCACTGACACACTTCACCCAAACACATTGCACCACACTCACTGACACACTTCACCCAAACACATTGCACCACACTCACTGACGCACTTCACCCAAACGTATTGCACCACACTCACTGACACACATCACCCAAACACATTGCATCACACCCACTGACACACTTAACCCAAACACATTGCAGCACACTCACTGACACACTTCACCCAAACACATTGCACCACACTCACTGACACACTTCACCCAAACACATTGCACCACACTCACTGACACGCTTCACCCAAACACATTGCACCACTCTCACTGACACACTTCATCCAAACACATTGCACCACACTCACAGACACACTTCACCCAAACACATTGCACCACACTCACTGACACACTTCACCCAAACACATTGCACCACACTCACAGACACACTTCACCCAAACACATTGCACCACACTCACTGACACACTTCACCCAAACACATTGCACCACACTCACTGACACACTTCACCCAAACACATTGCACCACATTCACAGACACACTTCACCCAAACACATTGCACCACACTCACTGACACACTTCACCCAAACACATTGCACGACACTCACTGACACACTTCAACCAAAAACACTGCACCACAGTCACTGACACACTTCACCCAAACACACTGCACCACACTCACTGACAAACTTCACCCAGAAACATTGCTTCACACTCACTGACACACTTCACCCAAACACATTGCACCACACTCACTGACACACTTCACCCAAACACATTGCACCACACTCACTGACACACTTCACCCAAATACATTACACCACACTCACTGACACACTTCACCCAAACACATTGCACCACACTCACTGACACACTTCAGGCAAACACATTGCACCACACTCACTGACACACTTCACTCAAACATATTGCACCACACTCACTGACACACTTCACCCAAACACACTGCACCACACTCACTGACACACTTCACCCAAACACATTGCACCACACTCACTGACACACTTCACCCAAACACACCGCACCACACTCACTGACACACTTCACCCAAACACATTGCACCACACTCAGTGACACACTTCACCCAAACACATTGCACCACACTCACTGACAAACTTCATCCAAACACATTGCACCACACACAGTGACACACTTCACCCAAACACATTGCACCACACTCACTGACACACTTCACCCAAACACATTGCACCACACTCACTGACACACTTCACCCAAACACATTGCACCACACTCACTGACACGCTTCACCCAAACACATTGCACCACTCTCACTGACACACTTCATCCAAACACATTGCACCACACTCACAGACACACTTCACCCAAACACATTGCACCACACTCACTGACACACTTCACCCAAACACATTGCACCACACTCACAGACACACTTCACCCAAACACATTGCACCACACTCACTGACACGCTTCACCCAAACACATTGCACCACACTCACTGACACACTTCACCCAAACACATTGCACCACATTCACAGACACACTTCACCCAAACACATTGCACCACACTCACTGACACACTTCACCCAAACACATTGCACGACACTCACTGACACACTTCAACCAAAAACACTGCACCACAGTCACTGACACACTTCACCCAAACACACTGCACCACACTCACTGACAAACTTCACCCAGAAACATTGCTTCACACTCACTGACACACTTCACCCAAACACATTGCACCACACTCACTGACACACTTCACCCAAACACATTGCACCACACTCACTGACACACTTCACCCAAATACATTACACCACACTCACTGACACACTTCACCCAAACACATTGCACCACACTCACTGACACACTTCAGGCAAACACATTGCACCACACTCACTGACACACTTCACTCAAACATATTGCACCACACTCACTGACACACTTCACCCAAACACACTGCACCACACTCACTGACACACTTCAGCCAGAAACATTGCAACATAATCACTGACACACTTCACCCAAACATTGTGCACCACACTCACTGACACACTTCACCCAAACACATTGCACCACACTCACTGACACACTTCACCCAAACACATTGCACGACACTCACTGACACACATCCCCCAAACACATTGCAGCACACTCACTGACACACGCATCACCAAAACACATTGCACCACACTCACTGACACACATCACCCAAACACACTGCACCACACTCACTGACACACTTCACCCAAACACATTGCACCACACTCACTGACACACTTCACCCAAACACATTGCACCACACTCACTGACACACTTCCCCCAAACACATTGCACCACACTCACTGACACATTTCACCAAAACACATTGCTCCACACTCACTGACACACTTCACCCAAACACATTGCACCACACTCACTGACACACTTCCCCCAAACACATTGCAGCACACTCACTGACACACGCATCAACAAAACACATTGCACCACACTCACTGACACACTTCACGCAAACACACTGCACCACACTCACTGACACACTTCACCCAAACACATTGCACCACACTCACTGACACACATCACACAAACACATTGCACCATACTCACTGACACACTTCACCCAAACACATTGCACCACACTCACTGACACACTTCACCCAAACACATTGCACCACAGTCACTGACACACTTCACCCAAACACATTGCACCACACTCACTGACAAACTTCACCCAAACACATTGCACCACACTCACTGACACACTTCACCCAAACACATTGCACCACACTCATTGACGCACTTCACCCAAACGTATTGCACCACACTCACTGACTCACTTCACCCAAACACATTGCATCACACCCACTGACACACTTAACCCAAACACATTGCAGCACACTCACTGACAGACTTCACCCAAACACATTGCACCACACTCACTGACACACTTCACCCAAACACATTGCATCACACCCACTGACACTCTTAACCCAAACACATTGCACCACACTCACTGACACACTTCACCCAAACACATTGCACCACACTCACTGACACACTTCACCCAAACACACCGCACCACACTCACTGACACACTTCACCCAAACACATTGCACCACACTCAGTGACACACCTCACCCAAACACATTGCACCACACTCACTGACAAACTTCATCCAAACATATTGCACCACACTCAGTGACACACTTCACCCAAACACATTGCACCACACTCACTGACACACTTCACCCAAACACATTGCACCACACTCACTGACACACTTCACCCAAACACATTGCACCACACTCACTGACACGCTTCACCCAAACACATTGCACCACTCTCACTGACACACTTCATCCAAACACATTGCACCACACTCACAGACACACTTCACCCAAACACATTGCACCACACTCACTGACACACTTCACCCAAACACATTGCACCACACTCACTAACACACTTCACCCAAACACATTGCACCACACTCACTGACACACTTCACCCAAACACATTGCACCACACTCACTGACACACTTCACCCAAACACATTGCACCACACTCACTGACACACTTCACACAAACACATTGCACCACATTGACAGACACACTTCACCCAAACACATTGCACCACACTCACTGACACACTTCACCCAAACACATTGCACGACACTAACTGACACACTTCAACCAAAAACACTGCACCACAGTCACTGACACACTTCACCCAAACACACTGCACCACACTCACTGACAAACTTCACCCAGAAACATTGCTTCACACTCACTGACACACTTCACACAAACACATTGCACCGCACTCACTGACACACTTTACCCAAACACATTGCACCACACTGACTGACACACTGCACCCAAACACATTGCACCACACTCACTGACACACTTCACCCAAACACATTGCACCACACTCACTGACAAACTTCACCCAAATACATTACACGACACTCACTGACACACTTCACCCAAACACATTGCACCACACTCACTGACACACTTCACCCAAACACATTGCACCACACTCACTGACACACTTCACCCAAACACATTGCATCACACTCACTGACACACTTCACCCAAACACATTGCACCACACTCACTGACACACTTCACCCAAACACATTGCACCACACTCACTGACACACTTCACCCAAACACATTGCATCACACTCACTGACACACTTCACCCAAACACATTGCACCACACTCACTGACACACTTCACCCAAACACATTGCACCACACTCACTGACACACTTCACCCAAACACATTGCATCACACTCACTGACACACTTCACCCAAACACATTGCACCACACTCACTGACACACTTCACCCAAACATATTGCACCACACTCACTGACACACTTCACCCAAACACACTGCACCACACTCACTCACACACTTCACCCAAACACGTTGGACCACACTCACTGACACACTTCACCCAAACACATTGCACCACACTCACTGACACACTTCAGGCAAACACATTGCACCACACTCACTTACACACTTCACTCAAACATATTGCAACACACTCACTGACACACTTCACCCAAACACACTGCACCACACTCACTGACACACTTCAGCCAGAAACATTGCACCATAACCACTGACACACTTCACCCAAACATTGTGCACCACACTCACTGACACACTTCACCCAAACACATTGCACCACACTCACTGACACACTTCACCCAAACACATTGCACCACACTCACTGACACACTTCACCCAAACACATTGCACCACACTCACTGACACACTTCACCCAAACACATTACACCCACACTCAGTGACACACTTCACCGAAACACATTGCACCACACTCACTGACACACTTCAGCCAGAAACATTGCACCATAACCACTGACACACTTCACCCAAACATTGTGCACCACACTCACTGACACACTTCACCCAAACACATTGCACCACACTCACTGACACACTTCCCCCAAACACATTGCAGCACACTCACTGACACACGCATCACCAAAACACATTGCACCACACTCACTGACACACTTCACCCAAACACACTGCACCACACTCACTGACACACTTCACCCAAACACATTGCACCACACTCACTGACACACATCACACAAACACATTGCACCATACTCACTGACACACTTCACCCAAACACATTGCACCACACTCACTGACACAGTTCACCCAAACACATTGCACCACACTCACTGACACACTTCACCCAAACACATTGCACCACACTCACTGACACACTTCACCCAAACACATTGCATCACACTCACTGACACACTTCACCCAAACACATTGCACCACACTCACTGACACACTTCACCCAAACATATTGCACCACGCTCACTGACACACTTCACCCAAACACATTGCACCACACTCACTGACACACTTCACCCAAACACATTGCACCACACTCACTGACACACTTCACCCAAACACATTGCACCACACTCACAGACACACTTCACCCAAACACATTGCACGACACTCACTGACACACTTCCACCAAACACACTGCACCACAGTCACTGACACACTTCACCCAAACACACTGCATCACACTCACTGACAAACTTCACCCAGAAACATTGCTTCACACTCACTGACACACTTCACCCAAACACATTGCACCACACTGACTGACACACTTCACCCAAACACATTGCACCACACTGACTGACACACTTCACCCAAACACATATCACCACACTCACTGACACACTTCACCCAAACACATTGCACCACACTCACTGACACACTTCATCCAAACACATTGCACCACACTCACTGACACACTTCACCCAAACACATTGCACCACACTCACTGACACACTTCACCCAAACACATTGCACCACAATCAGTGACACACTTCACCCAAACACATTGCACCACGCTCACTGACACACTTCACCCAAACACATTGCACCACAATCACTGACACACTTCACCCAAACACATTGCACCACAATCAGTGACACACTTCACCCAAACACATTGCACCACACTCACTGACACACTTCAACCAAACACATTGCACCACACTCACTGACACACTTCATCCAAACACACTGCACCACACTCACTGACAAACTTCACCCAGAAACATTGCTTCACACTCACTGACACACTTCACCCAAACACATTGCACCACACTGACTGACACACTTCACCCAAACACATTGCACCACACTGACTGACACACTTCACCCAAACACATTGCACCACACTCACTGACACACTTCACCCAAACACATTGCACCACACTCACTGACACACTTCATCCAAACACATTGCACCACACTCACTGACACACTTCACCCAAACACATTGCACCACACTCACTGACACACTTCACCCAAACACATTGCACCACAATCAGTGACACACTTCACCCAAACACATTGCACCACACTCACTGACACAGTTCATCCAAACACATTGCACCACACTCACTGACACACTTCACCCAAACACATTGCACCACACTCACTGACACACTTCACCCAAACACACTGCATCACACTCAATGACACACCTCACCCAAACACATTGCACCACACTCACTGACACACTTCACCCAAACACATTGCACCACAATCAGTGACACACTTCACCCAAACACATTGCACCACACTCACTGACACAGTTCATCCAAACACATTGCACCACACTCACTGACACACTTCACCCAAACACATTGCACCACACTCACTGACACACTTCACCCAAACACACTGCATCACACTCACTGACACACTTCACCCAAACATATTGCACCACACACACTGACACACTTCACCCAAACACACTGCACCACACTCACTGACACACTTCACCCAAACACATTGCACCACACTCACTGACACACTTCACCCAAACACACTGCACCACACTCACTGACACACTTCACCCAAACACATTGCACCACACTCACTGACACACTTCATCCAAACACATTGCACCACACTCACTGACACACTTCACCCAAACACACAGCACCACACTCACTGACACACTTCACCCAAACACGTTGCACCACACTCACTGACACACTTCACCCAAACACATTGCACCACACTCACTGACACACTTCACCCAAACACGTTGCACCACACTCACTGACACACTTCACCCAAACACACAGCACCACACTCACTGACACACTTCACCCAAACACGTTGCACCACACTCACTGACACACTTCACCCAAACACATTGCACCACACTCACTGACACACTTCACCAAAACACATTGCACCACACTCACTGACACACTTCACCCAAAAACATTGCACCACACTCACTGACACACTTCACCCAAACACATTGCACCACACTCACTGACACACTTCACCCAAACACATTGCATCACACTCACTGACACACTTCACCCAAACACACTGCAACACACTCACTGACACACTTCACCGAAACACATTGCACCACACTCACTGACACACTTCACCCAAACACATTGCACCACACTCACTGACACACTTCACCCAAACACATTGCACCACACTCACTGACACACTTCACCCAAACACATTGCACCACACTCACTGACACACTTCACCCAAACACACTGCATCACACTCACTGACACACTTCACCCAAACACATTGCACCACACTCACTGACACACTTCACCCAAACACATTGCACCACCCTCACTGACACACTTCACCCAAACATATTGCACCACACTCACTGACACACTTCACCCAAACACATTGCACCACACTCACTGACACACTTCACCTAAACACATTGCACCACACTCACTGACACACTTCAGGCAAACACATTGCACCACACTCACTGACGCACTTCAGGCAAACACATTGCAGCACACTCACTGACACACTTCACTCAAACATATTGCACCACACTCACTGACACACTTCACCCAAACACGTTGCACCACACTCACTGACACACTTCACTCAAACATATTGCACCACACTCACTGACACACTTCAGGCAAACACATTGCACCACACTCACTGACACACTTCACTCAAACATATTGCACCACACTCACTGACACACATCACCCAAACACATTGCACCACACTCACTGACACACTTCACCTAAACACATTGCACCACACTCACTGACACACTTCAGGCAAACACATTGCACCACACTCACTGACACACTTCACTCAAACACATTGCACCACACTCACTCACACACTTCACCCAAACACGTTGCACCACACTCACTGACACACTTCACCTAAACACATTGCACCACACTCACTGACACACTTCAGGCAAACACATTGCACCACACTCACTGACACACTTCACTCAAACATATTGCACCACACTCACTGACACACTTCACCCAAACACACTGCACCACACTCACTGACACACTTCACCCAAACACATTGCACCACACTCACTGACACACTTCACCCAAACACATTGCACCACACTCACTGACACACTTCACCCAAACACATTGCACCACACTCACTGACACACTTCACCCAAACACATTGCACCACACTCACTGACACACTTCACCCAAACATTGTGCACCACACTCACTGACACACTTCACCCAAACACATTGCACCACACTCACTGACACACTTCACCCAAACACATTGCACGACACTCACTGACACACTTCACCCAAACACATTGCACCACACTCATTGGCACACTTCCCCCAAACACATTGCAGCACACTCACTGACACACGCATCACCAAAACACATTGCACCACACTCACTGACACACTTCACCCAAACACACTGCACCACACTCACTGACACACTTCACCCAAACACATTGCACCACACTCACTGACACACATCACACAAACACATTGCACCATACTCACTGACACACTTCACCCAAACACATTGCACCACACTCACTGACACACTTCACCGAAACACATTGCACCACACTCACTGACACACTTCACCCAAACACATTGCACCACACTCACTGACACAATTCACCCAAACACATTGCACCTCACTCGCTCACACACTTCACCCAAACACATTGCACCACACTCACTGACACACTTCACCCAAACACATTGCACCACACTCAGTGACACACTTCACCCAAATACATTACACCACACTCACTGACATACTTCACCCAAACACATTGCACCACACTCGCTGACAAACTTCACCCAAACACATTGCACCACACTCACAGACACACTTCACCCAAACACATTGCACCACACTCACAGACACACTTCACCCAAACACACTGCACCACACTCACTGACACACTTCACCCAAACACATTGCACCACACTCACTGACACACTTCACCCAAACACATTGCACCACACTCGCTGACACACTTCACCCGAACACATTGCACCACACTCACTGACACACTTCACCCAAACACATTGCACCACACTCACTGACACACTTCACCCAAACACATTGCATCACACTTACTGACACACTTCACCCAGACACATTGCACCACACTCACTGACAAACTTCACCCAAACATATTGTACCACACTCACTGACACACTTCACCCAAACACATTGCACCACACTCACTGACACACTTCACCCAAACACATTGCATCACACTCACTGACACACTTCACCCAAACACATTGCACCACACTCACTGACACACTTCACCCAAACATATTGCACAACACTCACTGACACACTTCAGCCAAACACACTGCACCACACTCACTGACACACTTCAGCCAGAAACATTGCAACATAATCACTGACAAACTTCACCCAAACATTGTGCACCACACTCACTGACACACTTCACCCAAACACATTGCACCACACTCACTGACACACTTCACCCAAACATATTGCACCACACTCACTGACACACTTCACCCAAACACACTGCACCACACTCACTGACACACTTCAGCCAGAAACATTGCAACATAATCACTGACAAACTTCACCCAAACATTGTGCACCACACTCACTGACACACTTCACCCAAACACATTGCACCACACTCACTGACACACTTCACCCAAACACATTGCACGACACTCACTGACACACTTCACCCAAACACATTGCACCACACTCACTGACACACTTCAGGCAAAAACATTGCACCACACTCACTGACACACTTCACTCAAACATATTGCACCACACTCACAGACACGCTTCACCCAAACATATTGCACCACACTCACTCACACACTTCACCCAAACACGTTGCACCACACTCACTGACACACTTCACCCAAACACATTGCACCACACTCACTGACACACTTCAGGCAAACACATTGCACCACACTCACTGACACAGTTCACTCAAACATATTGCACCACACTCACTGACACACTTCAACCAAACACACTGCACCACAGTCACTGACACACTTCACCCAAACACACTGCATCACACTCACTGACAAACTTCACCCAGAAACATTGCTTCACACTCACTGACACACTTCACCCAAACACATTGCACCACACTGACTGACACACTTCACCCAAACACATTGCACCACACTGACTGACACACTTCACCCAAACACATATCACCACACTCACTGACACACTTCACCCAAACACATTGCACCACACTCACTGACACACTTCATCCAAACACATTGCACCACACTCACTGACACACTTCACCCAAACACATTGCAACACACTCACTGACACACTTCACCCAAACACATTGCACCACAATCAGTGACACACTTCACCCAAACACATTGCACCACGCTCACTGACACACTTCACCCAAACACATTGCACCACAATCACTGACACACTTCACCCAAACACATTGCACCACAATCAGTGACACACTTCACCCAAACACATTGCACCACACTCACTGACACACTTCAACCAAACACATTGCACCACACTCACTGACACACTTCACCCAAACACATTGCACCACAATCAGTGACACACTTCACCCAAACACATTGCACACCGACACACACAAACACCTACACACACAAACACTGACACACACAAAAACCGACACACACAAACACCGACACACACAAACACCTACACAAACAAACACCTAAACACACCAACACCTACACACACAAACACCGACACACACAAACATCTACACACACAAACACCTACACACACAAACACCGACACACACAAACACCGACACACACAAACACCGATACACACAAACACCGACACACACAAACACCGACACACCCAAACACCTACACACACAAACACCAACACACACAAACACCGATACACACAAACAACTACACACACAAACACCTACACTGCATCACACTCACTGACACACTTCACCCAAACATATTGCACCACACACACTGACACACTTCACCCAAACACACTGCACCACACTCACTGACACACTTCACCCAAACACATTGCACCACACTCACTGACACACTTCACCCAAACACACTGCACCACACTCACTGACACACTTCACCCAAACACATTGCACCACACTCACTGACACACTTCATCCAAACACATTGCACCACACTCACTGACACACTTCACCCAAACACACAGCACCACACTCACTGACACACTTCACCCAAACACGTTGCACCACACTCACTGACACACTTCACCCAAACACATTGCACCACACTCACTGACACACTTCACCCAAACACGTTGCACCACACTCACTGACACACTTCACCCAAACACACAGCACCACACTCACTGACACACTTCACCCAAACACGTTGCACCACACTCACTGACACACTTCACCCAAACACATTGCACCACACTCACTGACACACTTCACCAAAACACATTGCACCACACTCACTGACACACTTCACCCAAAAACATTGCACCACACTCACTGACACACTTCACCCAAACACATTGCACCACACTCACTGACACACTTCACCCAAACACATTGCATCACACTCACTGACACACTTCACCCAAACACACTGCATCACACTCACTGACACACTTCACCGAAACACATTGCACCACACTCACTGACACACTTCACCCAAACACATTGCACCACACTCACTGACACACTTCACCCAAACACATTGCACCACACTCACTGACACACTTCACCCAAACACATTGCACCACACTCACTGACACACTTCACCCAAACACACTGCATCACACTCACTGACACACTTCACCCAAACACATTGCACCACACTCACTGACACACTTCACCCAAACACATTGCACCACCCTCACTGACACACTTCACCCAAACATATTGCACCACACTCACTGACACACTTCACCCAAACACATTGCACCACACTCACTGACACACTTCACCTAAACACATTGCACCACACTCACTGACACACTTCAGGCAAACACATTGCACCACACTCACTGACGCACTTCAGGCAAACACATTGCAGCACACTCACTGACACACTTCACTCAAACATATTGCACCACACTCACTGACACACTTCACCCAAACACGTTGCACCACACTCACTGACACACTTCACTCAAACATATTGCACCACACTCACTGACACACTTCAGGCAAACACATTGCACCACACTCACTGACACACTTCACTCAAACATATTGCACCACACTCACTGACACACATCACCCAAACACATTGCACCACACTCACTGACACACTTCACCTAAACACATTGCACCACACTCACTGACACACTTCAGGCAAACACATTGCACCACACTCACTGACACACTTCACTCAAACACATTGCACCACACTCACTCACACACTTCACCCAAACACGTTGCACCACACTCACTGACACACTTCACCTAAACACATTGCACCACACTCACTGACACACTTCAGGCAAACACATTGCACCACACTCACTGACACACTTCACTCAAACATATTGCACCACACTCACTGACACACTTCACCCAAACACACTGCACCACACTCACTGACACACTTCACCCAAACACATTGCACCACACTCACTGACACACTTCACCCAAACACATTGCACCACACTCACTGACACACTTCACCCAAACACATTGCACCACACTCACTGACACACTTCACCCAAACACATTGCACCACACTCACTGACACACTTCACCCAAACATTGTGCACCACACTCACTGACACACTTCACCCAAACACATTGCACCACACTCACTGACACACTTCACCCAAACACATTGCACGACACTCACTGACACACTTCACCCAAACACATTGCACCACACTCATTGGCACACTTCCCCCAAACACATTGCAGCACACTCACTGACACACGCATCACCAAAACACATTGCACCACACTCACTGACACACTTCACCCAAACACACTGCACCACACTCACTGACACACTTCACCCAAACACATTGCACCACACTCACTGACACACATCACACAAACACATTGCACCATACTCACTGACACACTTCACCCAAACACATTGCACCACACTCACTGACACACTTCACCGAAACACATTGCACCACACTCACTGACACACTTCACCCAAACACATTGCACCACACTCAGTGACACACTTCACCCAAATACATTACACCACACTCACTGACATACTTCACCCAAACACATTGCACCACACTCGCTGACAAACTTCACCCAAACACATTGCACCACACTCACAGACACACTTCACCCAAACACATTGCACCACACTCACAGACACACTTCACCCAAACACACTGCACCACACTCACTGACACACTTCACCCAAACACATTGCACCACACTCGCTGACACACTTCACCCGAACACATTGCACCACACTCACTGACACACTTCACCCAAACACATTGCACCACACTCACTGACACACTTCACCCAAACACATTGCATCACACTTACTGACACACTTCACCCAGACACATTGCACCACACTCACTGACAAACTTCACCCAAACATATTGTACCACACTCACTGACACACTTCACCCAAACACATTGCACCACACTCACTGACACACTTCACCCAAACACATTGCATCACACTCACTGACACACTTCACCCAAACACATTGCACCACACTCACTGACACACTTCACCCAAACATATTGCACAACACTCACTGACACACTTCAGCCAAACACACTGCACCACACTCACTGACACACTTCAGCCAGAAACATTGCAACATAATCACTGACAAACTTCACCCAAACATTGTGCACCACACTCACTGACACACTTCACCCAAACACATTGCACCACACTCACTGACACACTTCACCCAAACATATTGCACCACACTCACTGACACACTTCACCCAAACACACTGCACCACACTCACTGACACACTTCAGCCAGAAACATTGCAACATAATCACTGACAAACTTCACCCAAACATTGTGCACCACACTCACTGACACACTTCACCCAAACACATTGCACCACACTCACTGACACACTTCACCCAAACACATTGCACGACACTCACTGACACACTTCACCCAAACACATTGCACCACACTCACTGACACACTTCAGGCAAAAACATTGCACCACACTCACTGACACACTTCACTCAAACATATTGCACCACACTCACAGACACGCTTCACCCAAACATATTGCACCACACTCACTCACACACTTCACCCAAACACGTTGCACCACACTCACTGACACACTTCACCCAAACACATTGCACCACACTCACTGACACACTTCAGGCAAACACATTGCACCACACTCACTGACACAGTTCACTCAAACATATTGCACCACACTCACTGACACACTTCACCCAAACACACTGCACCACACTCACTGACACACTTCAGCCAAACACATTGCACCACACTCACTGACACACTTCACCCAAACACATTGCACGACACTCACTGACACACTTCACCCAAACACATTGCACCACACTCACTGACACACTTCACCCAAACACATTGCACGACACTCACTGACACACTTCACCCAAACACATTGCACCACACTCACTGACACACTTCCCCCAAACACATTGCAGCACACTCACTGACACATGCATCACCAAAACACATTGCACCACACTCACTGACACACTTCACCCAAACACACTGCACCACACTCACTGACACACTTCACCCAAACACATTGCACCACACTCATTGACACACACCACACAAACACATTGCACTATACTCACTGACACACTTCACCCAAACACATTGCACAACACTCACTGACACACTTCACCCAAACACATTGCACCACACCCTCTGACACACTTCACCCAAACACATTGCACCTCACTCGCTGACACACTTCACCCAAACACATTGCACCACACTCACTGACACACTTCACCCAAACACATTGCACCACACTCAGTGACACACTTCACCCAAATACATTACACCACACTCACTGACACACTTCACCCAAACACACTGCACCACACTCACTGACACACTTCACCCAAACACATTGCACCACACTCGCTGACAAACTTCACCCAAACACATTGCACCACACTCACTGACACACTTCACCCAAACACACTGCACCACACACACTGACACACTTCACCCAAACACATTGCACCACACTCACTGACACACTTCACCCAAACACATTGCACCACACTCACAGACACACTTCACCCAAACACATTGCACCACACTCACAGACACACTTCACCCAAACACACTGCACCACACTCACTGACACACTTCACCCAAACACATTGCACCACACTCACTGACACAGTACACCCTAACACATTGCACCACACTCACTGACACACTTCACCCAAACACATTGCACCACACTCACTGACACACTTCACCCAAACACATTGCACCACACTCACTGACGCACTTCACCCAAACGTATTGCACCACACTCACTGACACACTTCACCCAAAAACATTGCCCCACACTCACTGACACACTTCACCCAAACACATTGCAACACACTCACTGACACACTTCACCCAAACACATTGCACCACACTCACTGACACACTTCACCCAAACACACTGCACCACACTCACTGACACACTTCACCCAAACACACCGCACCACACTCACTGACACACTTCACCCAAACACATTGCACCACACTCACTGACACACTTCATCCAAACACATTGCACCTCACTCGCTGACACACTTCACCCAAACACATTGCACCACACTCACTGACACATTTCACCCAAACACATTGCACCACACTCAGTGACACACTTCACCCAAATACATTACACCACACTCACTGACACACTTCACCCAAACACATTGCACCACACTCATTGACACACTTCACCCAAGCACACTGCACCACACTCACTGACACACTTCACCCAAACACATTGCACCACACTCGCTGACAAACTTCACCCAAACACATTGCACCACACTCACTGACACACTTCACCCAAACACACTGCACCACACTCACTGACACACTTCACCCAAACACACTGCACCACACTCACTGACACACTTCACCCAAACAGATTGCACCACACTCACAGACACACTTCACCCAAACACACTGCACCACACTCACTGACACACTTCACCCAAACACATTGCACCACACTCACTGACACACTACACCCTAACACATTGCACCACACTCACTGACACACTTCACCCAAACACATTGCACCACACTCACTGACGCACTTCACCCAAACGTATTGCACCACACTCACTGACACACTTCACCCAAACACATTGCCCCACACTCACTGACACACTTCACCCAAACACATTGCAACACACTCACTGACACACTTCACCCAAACACATTGCACCACACTCACTGACACACTTCACCCAAACACACTGCACCACACTCACTGACACACTTCACCCAAACACACCGCACCACACTCACTGACACACTTCACCCAAACACATTGCACCACACTCACTGACACACTTCATCCAAACACATTGCACGACACTCAGTGACACACTTCACCCAAACACATTGCACCACACTCACTGACACACTTCATCCAAACACATTGCACCACACACACTGACACACTTCACCCAAACACATTGCACCACACTCACTGACACACTTCACCCAAACACATTGCACCACACTCACTGACACACTTCACCCAAACACATTGCACCACACTCACTGACACACTTCACCCAAACACATTGCACCACACTCACTGACACACTTCATCCAAACACATTGCACCACACTCAGTGACACACTTCACCCAAACACATTGCACCACACTCACTGACACACTTCATCCAAACACATTGCACCACACACAGTGACACACGTCACCCAAACACATTGCACCACACTCACAGACACACTTCACCCAAACACATTGCACCACACTCACTGACACACTTCACCCAAACACATTGCACCACACTCACAGACACACTTCACCCAAACACATTGCACCACACTCACAGACAAACTTCACCCAAACACATTGCACCACACTCACTGACACACTTCACCCAAACACATTGCACCACACTCACTGACACAATTCACCCAAACATATTGCACCACGCTCACTGACACACTTCACCCAAACACATTGCACCACACTCACTGACACACTTCACCCAAACACATTGCACCACACTCAGTGACACACTTCACCCAAACACATTGCACCACACTCACAGACACACTTCACCCAAACACATTGCACCACACTCACTGACACACTTCACCTAAACACATTGCACCACACTCACTGACACACTTCACCCAAACACACTGCACCACACTCACTGACACACTTCACCCAAACACTTTGCACCACACTCACTGACACACTTCACCCAAACACATTGCACCACACTCACTGACACACTTCACCCAAACACATTGCACCACACTCACTGACACACTTCACCCAAACACTTTGCAACTCACTCACTGACACACTTCACCCAAACACTTTGCACCACACTCAGGGGCACACTTCACCCAAACACTTTGCACCACACTCACTGACACACTTCACCCAAACACATTGCACCACACTCACTGACACACTTCAACCACACACATTGCACCACACTCACTGACACACTTCACCCAAACACATTGCACCACACTCACTGACACACTTCACCCAAACACATTGCACCACACTCACTGACGCACTTCACCCAAACACATTGCACCACACTCACTGACACGCTTCACCCAAACACATTGCACCACACTCACTGACACACTTCACCCAAACACACTGCACCACACTCACTGACACACTTCAGCCAAAAACATTGCACCATACTCACTGATACACTTCACCCAAATGTATTGCACCACACTCACTGACACACTTCACCCAAACACATTGCCCCACACTCACTGACACACTTCATCCAAACACATTGCAACACACTCACTGACACACTTCACCCAAACACATTGCACCACACTCACTGACACACTTCACCCAAACACACTGCACCACACTCACTGACACACTTCACCCAAACACACCGCACGACACTCACTGACACACTTCACCCAAACACATTGCACCACACTCACTGACACACTTCACCCAAACACATTGCACCACACTCAGTGACACACTTCACCCAAATACATTACACCACACTCACTGACACACTTCACCCAAACACATTGCACCACACTCACTGACACACTTCACCAAAGCACACTGCACCACACTCACTGACACACTTCACCCAAACACATTGCACCACACTCGCTGACAAACTGCACCCAAACACATTGCACCACACTCACTGACACACTTCACCCAAACACACTGCACCACACTCACTGACACACTTCACCCAAACACATTGCACCACACTCACTGACACACTTCACCCAAACACATTGCACCACACTCACAGACAAACTTCACCCAAACACATTGCATCACGCTCACAGACACACTTCACCCAAACACACTGCACCACACTCACTGACACACTTCACCCAAACACATTGCACCACACTCACTGACACACTACACCCTAACACATTGCACCACACTCACTGACACACTTCACCCAAACCATTGCACCACACTCACTGACACACTTCACCCAAACACATTGCACCACACTCACTGACGCACTTCACCCAAACGTATTGCACCACACTCACTGACACACTTCACCCAAACACATTGCCCCACACTCACTGACACACTTCACCCAAACACATTGCAACACACTCACTGACACACTTCACCCAAACACATTGCACCACACTCACTGACACACTTCACCCAAACACACTGCACCACACTCACTGACACACTTCACCCAAACACACCGCACCACACTCACTGACACACTTCACCCAAACACATTGCACCACACTCACTGACACACTTCATCCAAACACATTGCACAACACTCAGTGACACACTTCACCCAAGCACATTGCACCACACTCACTGACACACTTCATCCAAACACATTGCACCACACACAGTGACACACTTCACCCAAACACATTGCACCACACTCACTGACACACTTCACCCAAACACATTGCACCACACTCACTGACACACTTCACCAAAACACATTGCACCACACTCAGTGACACGCTTCACCCAAACACACTGCACCACACTCACTGACACACTTCACCCAAACACATTGCACCACACTCACTGACACACTTCACCCAAACACATTGCACCACACTCACTGATACACTTCACCCAAACACATTGCACCACACTCACTGACACACTTCCCCCAAACACATTGCAGCACACTCACTGACACACGCATCACCAAAAGACATTGCACCACACTCACTGACACACTTCACCCAAACACATTGCACCACACTCACTGATACACTTCACCCAAACACACTGCACCACACTCACTGACACACTTCACCCAAACACATTGCACCACACTCACTGACACACATCACACAAACACATTGCACCATACTCACTGACACACTTCACCCAAACACACTGCACCACACTCACTGACACACTTCACCCAAACACATTGCACCACACTCACTGACACACTTCACCCAGACACATTGCACCACACTCACTGACACACTTCACCCAAACACATTGCACCACACTCACTGACACACTTCACCCAAACACATTGCACCACACTCACTGACACACTTCACCCAAGCACACTGCACCACACTCACTGACACACTTCACCCAAACACATTGCACCACACTCACTGACGCACATCACCCAAACATATTGCACCACACTCACTGACACACTTCACCCAAACACATTGCAGCACACTCACTGACACACTTCACCCAAACACATTGCACCACACTCACTGACACACTTCACCCAAACACATTGCACCACACTCAGTGACACACTTCACCCAAACACATTGCACCACACTCACTGGCACACTTCATCCAAACACATTGCACCACACTCACTTGCACACTTCACCCAAACACATTGCACCACACTCACTGACACACTTCACCCAAACACATTGCACCACACTCACTGACACACTTCACCCAAACACATTGCACCACACTCACTGATACACTTCACCCAAACACATTGCACCACACTCACTGACACACTTCACCCAAACACATTGCACCACTCTCACTGATACACTTCACCCATACACTTTACACCACACTCACTGACACACTTCACCCAAACACATTGCACCACACTCAGTGACACACTTCACCCAAACACATTGCACCACACTCACTGGCACACTTCATCCAAACACATTGCAGCACACTCACTGGCACACTTCACCCAAACACATTGCACCACACTCACTGACATACTTCACCCAAACACATTGCACCACACTCACTGACACACTTCACCCAAACACATTGCACCACACTCACTGACACACTTCATCCAAACACATTGCAGCACACTCACTGGCACACTTCACCCAAACACATTGCACCACACTCACTGACATACTTCACCCAAACACACTGCACCACACTCACTGGCACACTTCACCCAAACACATTGCACCACACTCACTGACATACTTCACCCAAACACACTGCACCACACTCACTGACACACTTCACCCAAACACATTGCAGCACACTCACTGACACACTTCACCCAAACACATTGCACCACACTCACTGACATACTTCACCCAAACACATTGCACCACACTCCCTGACACACTTCACCCAAACACATTGCACCACACTCACTGACACACTTCACCCAAACACATTGCACCACACTCAGTGACACACTTCACCCAAACACATTGCACCACACTCACTGACACACTTCACCCAAAAACTTTGCACCACACTCACTGACATACTTCACCCAAACACATTGCACCACACTCACTGACACACTTCACCCAAACACATTGCACCACACTCAGTGACACACTTCACCCAAACACATTGCACCACACTCACTGACACACTTCACCCAAACACATTGCACCACACTCGCTGACACACTTCACCCAAACACATTGCAGCACACTCACAGACACACTTCACCCAAACACATTGCACCACACTCACAGACACACTTCACCCAAACACATTGCACCACACTCACTGAAACACTTCAGCCAAACACATTGCACGACACTCTCTGACACACTTCACCCAAACACACTGCACCACACTAACTGACACACTTCACCCAAACACATTGCACCACACTCCCTGACACACTTCACCCAAACACACTGCACCACACTCACTGACACACTTCACCCAAACACATTGCACCACACTCACTGACGCGCTTCACCCAAACACATTGCACCACACTCGCTGACACACTTCACCCAAACACATTGCACCACACTCACTGACACACTTCACCCAAACACATTGCACCACACTCACTGACACACTTCACCCAAACACATTGCACCACACTCACAGACACACTTCACCCAAACACATTGCACCACACTCACTGACACACTTCACCCAAACACATTGCACCACACTCTCTGACACACTTCACCCAAACACATTGCACCACACTCCCTGACACACTTCACCCAAACACACTGCACCACACTCACTGACACACTTCACCCAAACACATTGCACCACACTCACTGACGCGCTTCACCCAAACACATTGCACCACACTCGCTGACACACTTCACCCAAACACATTGCAGCACACTCACAGACACACTTCACCCAAACACATTGCACCACACTCACAGACACACTTCACCCAAACACATTGCACCACACTCACTGACACACTTCATCCAAACACATTGCACCATACTCACTGACACACTTCTCCCAAACACATTGCACCACACTCACTGACACACTTCACCCAAACACATTGCACCACACTCACTGACACAATTCATCCAAACACATTGCACCACACTCACTGACACACTTCACCCAAACACATTGCACCACACTCACTGACACACTTCACCCAAACACATTGCACCACACTCACTGACACACTTCACCCAAACACATTGCACCACACTCACAGACACACTTCACCCAAACACATTGCACCACACTCACTGACACACTTCACCCAAACACATTGCACCACACTCTCTGACACACTTCACCCAAACACATTGCACCACACTCCCTGACACACTTCACCCAAACACACTGCACCACACTCACTGACACACTTCACCCAAACACATTGCACCACACTCACTGACGCGCTTCACCCAAACACATTGCACCACACTCGCTGACACACTTCACCCAAACACATTGCAGCACACTCACAGACACACTTCACCCAAACACATTGCACCACACTCACAGACACACTTCACCCAAACACATTGCACCACACTCACTGACACACTACATCCAAACACATTGCACCATACTCACTGACACACTTCTCCCAAACACATTGCACCACACTCACTGACACACTTCACCCAAACACATTGCACCACACTCACTGACACACTTCACCCAAACACATTGCACCACACTCACAGTCACACTTCACCCAAACACATTGCACCACACTCACTGACACACTTCATCCAAACACATTGCACCACACTCACTGACACACTTCACCCAAACACATTGCACCACACTCACTGACACACTTCACCCAAACACATTGCACCACACTCACTGACACACTTCACCCAAACACATTGCACCACACTCACAGACACACTTCACCCAAACACATTGCACCACACTCACTGACACACATCACACATACACATTGCACCATACTCACTGACACACTTCACCCAAACACATTGCACCACACTCACTGACACACATCACACAAACACATTGCACCATACTCACTGACACACTTCACCCAAACACACTGCACCACACTCACTGACACACTTCACCCAAACACATTGCACCACACTCACTGACACACTTCACCCAAACACACTGCACCACACTCACTGACACACTTCACCCAAACACACCGCACCACACTCACTGACACACTTCACCCAAACACATTGCACCACACTCACTGACACACTTCATCCAAACACATTGCACAACACTCAGTGACACACTTCACCCAAGCACATTGCACCACACTCACTGACACACTTCATCCAAACACATTGCACCACACACAGTGACACACTTCACCCAAACACATTGCACCACACTCACTGACACACTTCACCCAAACACATTGCACCACACTCACTGACACACTTCACCAAAACACATTGCACCACACTCAGTGACACGCTTCACCCAAACACACTGCACCACACTCACTGACACACTTCACCCAAACACATTGCACCACACTCACTGACACACTTCACCCAAACACATTGCACCACACTCACTGATACACTTCACCCAAACACATTGCACCACACTCACTGACACACTTCCCCCAAACACATTGCAGCACACTCACTGACACACGCATCACCAAAAGACATTGCACCACACTCACTGACACACTTCACCCAAACACATTGCACCACACTCACTGATACACTTCACCCAAACACACTGCACCACACTCACTGACACACTTCACCCAAACACATTGCACCACACTCACTGACACACATCACACATACACATTGCACCATACTCACTGACACACTTCACCCAAACACATTGCACCACACTCACTGACACACATCACACAAACACATTGCACCATACTCACTGACACACTTCACCCAAACACACTGCACCACACTCACTGACACACTTCACCCAAACACATTGCACCACACTCACTGACACACTTCACCCAGACACATTGCACCACACTCACTGACACACTTCACCCAAACACATTGCACCACACTCACTGACACACTTCACCCAAACACATTGCACCACACTCACTGACACACTTCACCCAAGCACACTGCACCACACTCACTGACACACTTCACCCAAACACATTGCACCACACTCACTGACGCACATCACCCAAACATATTGCACCACACTCACTGACACACTTCACCCAAACACATTGCAGCACACTCACTGACACACTTCACCCAAACACATTGCACCACACTCACTGACACACTTCACCCAAACACATTGCACCACACTCAGTGACACACTTCACCCAAACACATTGCACCACACTCACTGGCACACTTCATCCAAACACATTGCACCACACTCACTGGCACACTTCACCCAAACACATTGCACCACACTCACTGACACACTTCACCCAAACACATTGCACCACACTCACTGACACACTTCACCCAAACACATTGCACCACACTCACTGATACACTTCACCCAAACACATTGCACCACACTCACTGACACACTTCACCCAAACACATTGCACCACTCTCACTGATACACTTCACCCATACACTTTACACCACACTCACTGACACACTTCACCCAAACACATTGCACCACACTCAGTGACACACTTCACCCAAACACATTGCACCACACTCACTGGCACACTTCATCCAAACACATTGCAGCACACTCACTGGCACACTTCACCCAAACACATTGCACCACACTCACTGACATACTTCACCCAAACACATTGCACCACACTCACTGACACACTTCACCCAAACACATTGCACCACACTCACTGACACACTTCATCCAAACACATTGCAGCACACTCACTGGCACACTTCACCCAAACACATTGCACCACACTCACTGACATACTTCACCCAAACACACTGCACCACACTCACTGGCACACTTCACCCAAACACATTGCACCACACTCACTGACATACTTCACCCAAACACACTGCACCACACTCACTGACACACTTCACCCAAACACATTGCAGCACACTCACTGACACACTTCACCCAAACACATTGCACCACACTCACTGACATACTTCACCCAAACACATTGCACCACACTCACTGACACACTTCACCCAAACACATTGCACCACACTCACTGACACACTTCACCCAAACACATTGCACCACACTGACTGACACACTTCACCCAAACACATTGCACCACACTCCCTGACACACTTCACCCAAACACATTGCACCACACTCACTGACACACTTCACCCAAACACATTGCACCACACTCAGTGACACACTTCACCCAAACACATTGCACCACACTCACTGACACACTTCACCCAAAAACTTTGCACCACACTCACTGACATACTTCACCCAAACACATTGCACCACACTCACTGACACACTTCACCCAAACACATTGCACCACACTCAGTGACACACTTCACCCAAACACATTGCACCACACTCACTGACACACTTCACCCAAACACATTGCACCACACTCGCTGACACACTTCACCCAAACACATTGCAGCACACTCACAGACACACTTCACCCAAACACATTGCACCACACTCACAGACACACTTCACCCAAACACATTGCACCACACTCACTGAAACACTTCAGCCAAACACATTGCACGACACTCTCTGACACACTTCACCCAAACACACTGCACCACACTAACTGACACACTTCACCCAAACACATTGCACCACACTCCCTGACACACTTCACCCAAACACACTGCACCACACTCACTGACACACTTCACCCAAACACATTGCACCACACTCACTGACGCGCTTCACCCAAACACATTGCACCACACTCGCTGACACACTTCACCCAAACACATTGCACCACACTCACTGACACACTTCACCCAAACACATTGCACCACACTCACTGACACACTTCACCCAAACACATTGCACCACACTCACAGACACACTTCACCCAAACACATTGCACCACACTCACTGACACACTTCACCCAAACACATTGCACCACACTCTCTGACACACTTCACCCAAACACATTGCACCACACTCCCTGACACACTTCACCCAAACACACTGCACCACACTCACTGACACACTTCACCCAAACACATTGCACCACACTCACTGACGCGCTTCACCCAAACACATTGCACCACACTCGCTGACACACTTCACCCAAACACATTGCAGCACACTCACAGACACACTTCACCCAAACACATTGCACCACACTCACAGACACACTTCACCCAAACACATTGCACCACACTCACTGACACACTTCATCCAAACACATTGCACCATACTCACTGACACACTTCTCCCAAACACATTGCACCACACTCACTGACACACTTCACCCAAACACATTGCACCACACTCACTGACACAATTCATCCAAACACATTGCACCACACTCACTGACACACTTCACCCAAACACATTGCACCACACTCACTGACACACTTCACCCAAACACATTGCACCACACTCACTGACACACTTCACCCAAACACATTGCACCACACTCACAGACACACTTCACCCAAACACATTGCACCACACTCACTGACACACTTCACCCAAACACATTGCACCACACTCTCTGACACACTTCACCCAAACACATTGCACCACACTCCCTGACACACTTCACCCAAACACACTGCACCACACTCACTGACACACTTCACCCAAACACATTGCACCACACTCACTGACGCGCTTCACCCAAACACATTGCACCACACTCGCTGACACACTTCACCCAAACACATTGCAGCACACTCACAGACACACTTCACCCAAACACATTGCACCACACTCACAGACACACTTCACCCAAACACATTGCACCACACTCACTGACACACTACATCCAAACACATTGCACCATACTCACTGACACACTTCTCCCAAACACATTGCACCACACTCACTGACACACTTCACCCAAACACATTGCACCACACTCACTGACACACTTCACCCAAACACATTGCACCACACTCACAGTCACACTTCACCCAAACACATTGCACCACACTCACTGACACACTTCATCCAAACACATTGCACCACACTCACTGACACACTTCACCCAAACACATTGCACCACACTCACTGACACACTTCACCCAAACACATTGCACCACACTCACTGACACACTTCACCCAAACACATTGCACCACACTCACAGACACACTTCACCCAAACACATTGCACCACACTCACTGACACACATCACACATACACATTGCACCATACTCACTGACACACTTCACCCAAACACATTGCACCACACTCACTGACACACATCACACAAACACATTGCACCATACTCACTGACACACTTCACCCAAACACACTGCACCACACTCACTGACACACTTCACCCAAACACATTGCACCACACTCACTGACACACTTCACCCAGACACATTGCACCACACTCACTGACACACTTCACCCAAACACATTGCACCACACTCACTGACACACTTCACCCAAACACATTGCACCACACTCACTGACACACTTCACCCAAGCACACTGCACCACACTCACTGACACACTTCACCCAAACACATTGCACCACACTCACTGACGCACATCACCCAAACATATTGCACCACACTCACTGACACACTTCACCCAAACACATTGCAGCACACTCACTGACACACTTCACCCAAACACATTGCACCACACTCACTGACACACTTCACCCAAACACATTGCACCACACTCAGTGACACACTTCACCCAAACACATTGCACCACACTCACTGGCACACTTCATCCAAACACATTGCACCACACTCACTTGCACACTTCACCCAAACACATTGCACCACACTCACTGACACACTTCACCCAAACACATTGCACCACACTCACTGACACACTTCACCCAAACACATTGCACCACACTCACTGATACACTTCACCCAAACACATTGCACCACACTCACTGACACACTTCACCCAAACACATTGCACCACACTCACTGATACACTTCACCCATACACTTTACACCACACTCACTGACACACTTCACCCAAACACATTGCACCACACTCAGTGACACACTTCACCCAAACACATTGCACCACACTCACTGGCACACTTCATCCAAACACATTGCACCACACTCACTGGCACACTTCACCCAAACACATTGCACCACACTCACTGACACACTTCACCCAAACACATTGCACCACACTCACTGACACACTTCACCCAAACACATTGCACCACACTCACTGACATACTTCACCCAAACACATTGCACCACACTCACTGACACACTTCACCCAAACACATTGCACCACACTCACTGACACACTTCACCCAAACACATTGCACCACACTGACTGACACACTTCACCCAAACACATTGCACCACACTCCCTGACACACTTCACCCAAACACATTGCACCACACTCACTGACACACTTCACCCAAACACATTGCACCACACTCAGTGACACACTTCACCCAAACACATTGCACCACACTCACTGACACACTTCACCCAAAAACTTTGCACCACACTCACTGACATACTTCACCCAAACACATTGCACCACACTCACTGACACACTTCACCCAAACACATTGCACCACACTCAGTGACACACTTCACCCAAACACATTGCACCACACTCACTGACACACTTCACCCAAACACATTGCACCACACTCGCTGACACACTTCACCCAAACACATTGCAGCACACTCACAGACACACTTCACCCAAACACATTGCACCACACTCACAGACACACTTCACCCAAACACATTGCACCACACTCACTGAAACACTTCAGCCAAACACATTGCACGACACTCTCTGACACACTTCACCCAAACACACTGCACCACACTAACTGACACACTTCACCCAAACACATTGCACCACACTCCCTGACACACTTCACCCAAACACACTGCACCACACTCACTGACACACTTCACCCAAACACATTGCACCACACTCACTGACGCGCTTCACCCAAACACATTGCACCACACTCGCTGACACACTTCACCCAAACACATTGCAGCACACTCACAGACACACTTCACCCAAACACATTGCACCACACTCACAGACACACTTCACCCAAACACATTGCACCACACTCACTGACACAATTCATCCAAACACATTGCACCACACTCACTGACACACTTCACCCAAACACATTGCACCACACTCACTGACACACTTCACCCAAACACATTGCACCACACTCACTGACACACTTCACCCAAACACATTGCACCACACTCACAGACACACTTCACCCAAACACATTGCACCACACTCACTGACACACTTCACCCAAACACATTGCACCACACTCTCTGACACACTTCACCCAAACACATTGCACCACACTCCCTGACACACTTCACCCAAACACACTGCACCACACTCACTGACACACTTCCCCCAAACACATTGCACCACACTCACTGACGCG
Organism: Somniosus microcephalus; assembly: GCF_052327205.1. Lineage (NCBI taxonomy): Eukaryota > Metazoa > Chordata > Chondrichthyes > Squaliformes > Somniosidae > Somniosus > Somniosus microcephalus. The sequence goes on along the minus strand of NW_028226082.1, from coordinate 36,578 downwards.
CTTCACCCAAACACATTGCACCACACTCGCTGACACACTTCACCCAAACACATTGCAGCACACTCACAGACACACTTCACCCAAACACATTGCACCACACTCACAGACACACTTCACCCAAACACATTGCACCACACTCACTGACACACTTCATCCAAACACATTGCACCATACTCACTGACACACTTCTCCCAAACACATTGCACCACACTCACTGACACACTTCACCCAAACACATTGCACCACACTCACTGACAGACTTCACCCAAACACATTGCACCACACTCACAGTCACACTTCACCCAAACACATTGCACCACACTCGCTGACACACTTCACCCAAACACATTGCAGCACACTCACAGACACACTTCACCCAAACACATTGCACGACACTCTCTGACACACTTCACCCAAACACACTGCACCACACTAACTGACACACTTCACCCAAACACGTTGCACCACACTCCCTGACACACTTCACCCAAACACACTGCACCACACTCACTGACACACTTCACCCAAACACATTGCACCACACTCACTGACGCGCTTCACCCAAACACATTGCACCACACTCGCTGACACACTTCACCCAAACACATTGCAGCACACTCACAGACACACTTCACCCAAACACATTGCACCACACTCACAGACACACTTCACCCAAACACATTGCACCACACTCACTGACACAATTCATCCAAACACATTGCACCACACTCACTGACACACTTCACCCAAACACATTGCACCACACTCACTGACACACTTCACCCAAACACATTGCACCACACTCACTGACACACTTCACCCAAACACATTGCACCACACTCACAGACACACTTCACCCAAACACATTGCACCACACTCACTGACACACTTCACCCAAACACATTGCACCACACTCTCTGACACACTTCACCCAAACACATTGCACCACACTCCCTGACACACTTCACCCAAACACACTGCACCACACTCACTGACACACTTCCCCCAAACACATTGCACCACACTCACTGACGCGCTTCACCCAAACACATTGCACCACACTCGCTGACACACTTCACCCAAACACATTGCAGCACACTCACAGACACACTTCACCCAAACACATTGCACCACACTCACAGACACACTTCACCCAAACACATTGCACCACACTCACTGACACACTTCATCCAAACACATTGCACCATACTCACTGACACACTTCTCCCAAACACATTGCACCACACTCACTGACACACTTCACCCAAACACATTGCACCACACTCACTGACAGACTTCACCCAAACACATTGCACCACACTCACAGTCACACTTCACCCAAACACATTGCAGCACACTCACTGACACACTTCATCCAAACACATTGCACCACACTCACTGACACACTTCACCCAAACACATTGCACCACACTCACTGACACACTTCACCCAAACACATTGCACCACACTCACTGACACACTTCACCCAAACACATTGCACCACACTCACAGACACACTTCACCCAAACACATTGCACCACACTCACAGACAAACTTCACCCAAACACATTGCACCACACTCACTGTCACACTTCATCCAAACACATTGCACCACACTCACTGACACACTTCACCCAAACACAATGCACCACACTCACTGACACACTTCACCCACACACATTGCACCACACTCACTGACACACTTCACCCAAACACATTGCACCACACTCACTGACACACTTCACCCAAACACATTGCACCACACTCACTGACACACTTCACCCAAACACATTGCACCACACTCACTGACACACTTCATCCAAACACATTGCACCATACTCACTGACACACTTCTCCCAAACACATTGCACCACACTCACTGACACACTTCACCCAAACACATTGCACCACACTCACTGACACACTTCACCCAAACACATTGCACCACACTCACAGTCACACTTCACCCAAACACATTGCACCACACTCACTGACACACTTCATCCAAACACATTGCACCACACTCACTGACACACTTCACCCAAACACATTGCACCACACTCACTGACACACTTCACCCAAACACATTGCACCACACTCACTGACACACTTCACCCAAACACATTGCACCACACTCACAGACACACTTCACCCAAACACATTGCACCACACTCACAGACAAACTTCACCCAAACACATTGCACCACACTCACTGACACACTTCATCCAAACACATTGCACCACACTCACTGGCACACTTCACCCAAACACACTGCACCACACTCACTGACACACTTCACCCAAACACATTGCACCACACTCACTGACACACTTCACCCAAACACATTGCACCACACTCACTGGCACACTTCACCCAAACACATTGCACCACACTCACTGACACACTTCACCCAAACACATTGCACCACACTCACTGACACACTTCACCCAAACACAATGCACCACACTCACTGACACACTTCACCCAAACACATTGCACCACACTCACTGACACACTTCACCCAAACACATTGCACCACATTCACTGACACGCTTCACCCAAACACACTGCATCACACTCACTGACACACTTCACCCAAACACATTGCACCACACTCACTGACACACTTCACCCAAACACACTTCACCCCATTCACTGACACACTTCACACAAACACATTGCACCACACTCACTGACACACTTCACCCAAACACATTGCACCACACTCACTGACACACTTCACCCAAACACATTGCAGCACACTCACAGACACACTTCACCCAAACACATTACACCACACTCACTGACACACTTCACCCAAACACATTGCACCACACTCACTGGCACACTTCACCCAAACACATTGCACCACACTCACTGACACACGTCACCCAAACACACTGCACCACACTCACTGACACACTTCACCCAAACACATTGCACCACACTCACTGACACACTTCACCCAAACACATTGCACCACACTCACTGACACACTTCAGCCAAACACACTGCACCACACTCACTGACACACTTCACCCAAACACACTGCACCACGCTCACTGACACACTTCACCCAAACACACTGCACCACACTCACTGACACACTTCACCCAAACACATTGCACCACACTCACTGACACACTTCACCCAAACACATTGCACCACACTCAGTGACACACTTCACCCAAACACTTTGCACCACACTCACTGACACACTTCACCCAAACACATTGCACCACACTCAGTGACACACTTCACCCAAACACACTGCACCACACTCACTGACACACTTCATCCAAAAACATTGCACCACACTCACTGACACACTTCACCCAAACACATTGCACCACACTCAGTGACACACTTCACCCAAACACACTGCACCACACTCACTGACACACATCACACAAACACATTGCACCACACTCACTGACACGCTTCACCCAAACACATTGCACCACACTCAGTGACACACTTCACCCAAACACACTGCACCACACTCACTGACACACCTCACCCGAACACATTGCACCACACTCACTGACACACTTCACCCAAACACACTGCACCACACTCACTGACACACTTCACCCAAACACATTGCACCACACTCACTGACACACTTCACCCAAACACATTGCACCACACTCACTGACACACTTCACCCAAACACACTGCATCACACTCACTGACACACTTCACCCAAAAACATTGCACCACACTCACTGACACACTTCACCCAAACACACTTCACCCCACTCACTGACACACTGCACACAAACACATTGCACCACACTCACTGACACACTTCACACAAACACATTGCACCACACTCACTGACACACTTCCCCCAAACACATTGCAGCACACTCACTGACACACGCATCACCAAAAGACATTGCACCACACTCACTGACACACTTCACCCAAACACATTGCACCACACTCACTGACACACTTCACCCAAACACACTGCACCACACTCAATGACACACTTCACCCAAACACATTGCACCACACTCACTGACACACATAACACAAACGCATTGCACCATACTCACTGACACACTTCACCCAAACACATTGCACCACACTCACTAACACACTTCACCCAAACACATTGCACCACACTCACTGACACACTTCACCCAAACACATTGCACCACACTCACTGACACACTTCCCCCAAACACATTGCAGCACACTCACTGACACACGCATCACCAAAAGATATTGCACCACACTCACTGACACACTTCACCCAAACACATTGCACCACACTCACTGACACACTTCACCTAAACACATTGCACCACACTCACTGACACACTTCACCCAAACGCATTGCACCACACTCACTGACACACATCACCCAAACACATTGCAGCACACTCACTGACAAACTTCACCCAAACACACTGCACCACACTCACTGACACACTTCACCCAAACACACTGCACCACACTCACTGACACACTTCACCCAAACACACTGCACCACACTCACTGACTCACTTCACCCAAACACATTGCATCACACTCACTGACACACTTCACCCAAACACACTGCACCACACTCACTGACACACTTCACCCAAACACATTGCAGCACACTCACTGACACACACATCACCCAAACACATTGCACCACACTCACTGACACACTTCACCCAAACACACTGCACCACACTCACTCACACACTTCACCCAAACACATTGCAGCACACTCACTGACACACACATCACCCAAACACATTACACCACACTCACTGACACACTTCACCCAAACACATTGCACCACACTCACTGACACACTTCACCCAAACACATTGCACCACACTCAGTGACACACTTCACCCAAACACTTTGCACAACACTCAGTGACACACTTCACCCAAACACTTTGCACCACACTCACTGACACACTTCACCCAAACACATTGCACCACACTCAGTGACACACTTCACCCAAACACATTGCACCACACTCACTGGCACACTTCATCCAAACACATTGCACCACACTCACTGGCACACTTCACCCAAACACATTGCACCACACTCACTGACACACTTCACCCAAACACACTGCACCACACTCACTGACACACTTCATCCAAACACAGTGCACCACACTCACTGACACACTTCACACAAACACATTGCACCACACTCACTGACACACTTCACCCAAACACATTGCACCACACTCACTGACACACTTCACCCAAACACATTGCACCACATTGACTGACACACTTCACCCAAACACATTGCACCACACTCCCTGACACACTTCACCCAAACACATTGCACCTCACTCACTGACACACTTCACCCAAACACATTGCACCACACTCAGTGACACACTTCACCCAAACACATTGCACCACACTCACTGACACACTTCACCCAAACACGTTGCACCACACTCACTGACATACTTCACCCAAACACACTGCACCACACTCACTGACACGCTTCACCCAAACACATTGCACCACACTCACAGACACACTTCACCCAAACACATTGCACCACACTCACTGACACACTTCACCCAAACACATTGCAGCACACTCACAGACACACTTCACCCAAACGCATTGCACCACACTGACTGACACACTTCACCCAAACACATTGCACCACACTCACTGACACACTTCACCCAAACACATTGCAGCACACTCACAGACACACTTCACCCAAACACATTGCACCACACTCACTGACACACTTCACCCAAACACATTGCTCCACACTCACTGACACACTTCACCCAAACAAGTTGCACCACACTCACTGACACACTTCACCCAAACACATTGCACCACACTCACTGACACACTTCATCCAAACACATTGCACCACACTCACTGACACACTTCACCCAAACACTTTGCACCACACTCAGTGACACACTTCACCCAAACACACTGCACCACACTCACTGACACACATCACACAAACACATTGCACCACACTCACTGACACGCTTCACCCAAACACATTGCACCACACTCAGTGACACACTTCACCCAAACACACTGCACCACACTCACTGACACACTTCACCCGAACACATTGCACCACACTCACTGACACACTTCACCCAAACACACTGCACCACACTCAGTGACACACTTCACCCAAACACATTGCACCACAGTCACTGACACACTTCACCCAAACACATTGCACCACACTCACTGACACACTTCACCCAAACACACTGCATCACACTCACTGACACACTTCACCCAAAAACATTGCACCACACTCACTGACACACTTCACCCAAACACACTTCACCCCACTCACTGACACACTTCACACAAACACATTGCACCACACTCACTGACACACTTCACACAAACACATTGCACCACACTCACTGACACACTTCCCCCAAACACATTGCAGCACACTCACTGACACACGCATCACCAAAAGACATTGCACCACACTCACTGACACACTTCACCCAAACACATTGCACCACACTCACTGACACACTTCACCCAAACACACTGCACCACACTCAATGACACACTTCACCCAAACACATTGCACCACACTCACTGACACACATAACACAAACGCATTGCACCATACTCACTGACACACTTCACCCAAACACATTGCACCACACTCACTAACACACTTCACCCAAACACATTGCACCACACTCACTGACACACTTCACCCAAACACATTGCACCACACTCACCGACACACTTCCCCCAAACACATTGCAGCACACTCACTGACACACGCATCACCAAAAGACATTGCACCACACTCACTGACACACTTCACCCAAACACATTGCACCACACTCACTGACACACTTCACCTAAACACATTGCACCACACTCACTGACACACTTCACCCAAACACATTGCACCACACTCACTGACACACATCACCCAAACACATTGCAGCACACTCACTGACAAACTTCACCCAAACACACTGCACCACACTCACTGACACACTTCACCCAAACACACTGCACCACACTCACTGACACACTTCACCCAAACACACTGCACCACACTCACTGACTCACTTCACCCAAACACATTGCATCACACTCACTGACACACTTCACCCAAACACACTGCACCACACTCACTGACACACTTCACCCAAACACATTGCAGCACACTCACTGACACACACATCACCCAAACACATTGCACCACACTCACTGACACACTTCACCCAAACACACTGCACCACACTCACTGACACACTTCACCCAAACACATTGCAGCACACTCACTGACACACACATCACCCAAACACATTACACCACACTCACTGACACACTTCACCCAAACACATTGCACCACACTCACTGACACACTTCACCCAAACACATTGCACCACACTCAGTGACACACTTCACCCAAACACTTTGCACAACACTCAGTGACACACTTCACCCAAACACTTTGCACCACACTCACTGACACACTTCACCCAAACACATTGCACCACACTCAGTGACACACTTCACCCAAACACATTGCACCACACTCACTGGCACACTTCATCCAAACACATTGCACCACACTCACTGGCACACTTCACCCAAACACATTGCACCACACTCACTGACACACTTCACCCAAACACACTGCACCACACTCACTGACACACTTCATCCAAACACAGTGCACCACACTCACTGACACACTTCACACAAACACATTGCACCACACTCACTGACACACTTCACCCAAACACATTACACCACACTCACTGACACACTTCACCCAAACACATTGCACCACATTGACTGACACACTTCACCCAAACACATTGCACCACACTCCCTGACACACTTCACCCAAACACATTGCACCTCACTCACTGACACACTTCACCCAAACACATTGCACCACACTCAGTGACACACTTCACCCAAACACATTGCACCACACTCACTGACACACTTCACCCAAACACGTTGCACCACACTCACTGACATACTTCACCCAAACACACTGCACCACACTCACTGACACGCTTCACCCAAACACATTGCACCACACTCACAGACACACTTCACCCAAACACATTGCACCACACTCACTGACACACTTCACCCAAACACATTGCAGCACACTCACAGACACACTTCACCCAAACGCATTGCACCACACTGACTGACACACTTCACCCAAACACATTGCACCACACTCACTGACACACTTCACCCAAACACATTGCAGCACACTCACAGACACACTTCACCCAAACACATTGCACCACACTCACTGACACACTTCACCCAAACACATTGCACCACACTCACTGACACACTTCACCCAAACAAGTTGCACCACACTCACTGACACACTTCACCCAAACACATTGCACCACACTCACTGACACACTTCATCCAAACACATTGCACCACACTCACTGACACACTTCACCCAAACACTTTGCACCACACTCACTGACACACTTCACCCAAACACAATGCACCACACTCACTGACACACTTCACCCACACACATTGCACCACACTCACTGACACACTTCACCCAAACACATTGCACCACACTCACTGACACACTTCACCCAAACACATTGCACCACACTCACTGACACACTTCACCCAAACACATTGCACCACACTCACTGTCACACTTCACCCAAACAAATTGCACCACACTCACTGACACACTTCACCCAAACACATTGCACCACACTCACTGACACACTTCACCCAAACACATTGCACCACACTCACTGACACACTTCACCCAAACACATTGCACCACACTCACTGACACACTTCACCCAAACACATTGCACCACACTCACTGACACACTTCACCCAAACACATTGCACCACACTCACTGACACACTTCACCCAAACACACTGCATCACACTCACTGACACACTTCACCCAAACACATTGCACCACACTCACTGACACACTTCACCCAAACACACTTCACCCCACTCACTAACACACTTCACCCAAACACATTGCACCACACTCACTGACACACTTCACCCAAACACATTGCACCACACTCACTGACACACTTCACCCAAACACATTGCACGACACTCACTGACACACTTCACCCAAACACACTGCACCACACTCACTGACACACTTCACCCAAACACATTGCACCACACTCACTGACACACTTCACCCAAACACACTGCACCACACTCACTGACACACTTCACCCAAACACATTGCACCACACTCACTGACACACTTCACCCAAACACACTGCACCACACTCACTGACACACTTCCCCCAAACACATTGCAGCACACTCACTGAGACACGCATCACCAAAAGACATTGCACCACACTCACTGACACACTTCACCCAAACACATTGCACCACACTCACTGACACACTTCACCCAAACACATTGCAGCACACTCACAGACACACTTCACCCAAACACATTACACCACACTCACTGACACACTTCACCCAAACACATTGCACCACACTCACTGGCACACTTCACCCAAACACATTGCACCACACTCACTGACACACGTCACCCAAACACACTGCACCACACTCACTGACACACTTCACCCAAACACATTGCACCACACTCACTGACACACTTCACCCAAACACATTGCACCACACTCACTGACACACTTCAGCCAAACACACTGCACCACACTCACTGACACACTTCACCCAAACACACTGCACCACACTGACTGACACACTTCACCCAAACACATTGCAACACAATCACTGACACACTTCACCCAAACACATTGCTTCACACTCACAGACACACTTCACCCAAACACATTGCATCACACTCAGTGACACACTTCACCCAAACACATTGCACCACACTCAGTGACACACTTCACCCAAACACATTGCACGACACTCACTGACACACATCACCCAAACACATTGCACCACACTCACTGACACACTTCACCCAAACACATTGCACGACACTCACTGACACACTTCACCCAAACACACTGCACCACACTCACTGACACACTTCACCCAAACACATTGCACCACACTCACTGACACACTTCACCCAAACACATTGCACCACACTCACTGACACACTTCACCCAAACACATTGCACCACACTCACTGACACACTTCACCCAAACACATTGCACCACACTCACTGACGCACTTCACCCAAACACATTGCACCACGCTCACTGACACACTTCACCCAAACACACTGCACCACACTCACTGACACACTTCACCCAAACACATTGCACCACACTCACTGACACACTTCACCCAAACACATTGCACCACACTCAGTGACACACTTCACCCAAACACTTTGCACCACACTCACTGACACACTTCACCCAAACACATTGCACCACACTCAGTGACACACTTCACCCAAACACACTGCACCACACTCACTGACACACTTCATCCAAAAACATTGCACCACACTCAGTGACACACTTCACCCAAACACACTGCACCACACTCACTGACACACATCACACAAACACATTGCACCACACTCACTGACACACTTCACCCAAACACATTGCACCACACTCAGTGACACACTTCACCCAAACACACTGCACCACACTCACTGACACACTTCACCCGAACACATTGCACCACACTCACTGACACACTTCACCCAAACACACTGCACCACACTCACTGACACACTTCACCCAAACACATTGCACCACACTCACTGACACACTTCACCCAAACACATTGCACCACACTCACTGACACACTTCACCCAAACACACTGCATCACACTCACTGACACACTTCACCCAAACACATTGCACCACACTCACTGACACACTTCACCCAAACACACTTCACCCCACTCACTGACACACTTCACACAAACACATTGCACCACACTCACTGACACACTTCACCCAAACACATTGCACCACACTCACTGACACACTTCCCCCAAACACATTGCAGCACACTCACTGACACACTTCACACAAACACATTGCACCACACTCACTGACACACTTCACCCAAACACATTGCACCACACTCACTGACACACTTCCCCCAAACACATTGCACCACACTCAATGACACACTTCCCCCAAACACATTGCAGCACACTCACTGACACACTTCACCCAAACACATTGCACCACACTCACTGACACACTTCCCCCAAACACATTGCAGCACACTCACTGACACACGCATCACCAAAAGACATTGCACCACACTCACTGACACACTTCACCCAAACACATTGCACCACACTCACTGACACACTTCACCCAAACACACTGCACCACACTCACTGACACACTTCACCCAAACACATTGCACCACACTCACTGACACACATCACACAAACGCATTGCACCATACTCACTGACACACTTCACCCAAACACATTGCACCACACTCACTAACACACTTCACCCAAACACATTGCACCACACTCACTGACACACTTCACCCAAACACATTGCACCACACTCACTGACACACTTCCCCCAAACACATTGCAGCACACTCACTGACACACGCATCACCAAAAGACATTGCACCACACTCACTGACACACTTCACCCAAACACATTGCACCACACTCACTGACACACTTCACCTAAACACATTGCACCACACTCACTGACACACTTCACCCAAACACATTGCACCACACTCACTGACACACTTCACCCAAACACATTGCACCACACTCACTGACACACTTCACCCAAACACATTGCACCACACTCACTGACACACATCACCCAAACACATTGCAGCACACTCACTGACACACTTCACCCAAACACACTGCACCACACTCACTGACACACTTCACCCAAACACACTGCACCACACTCACTGACACACTTCACCCAAACACACTGCACCACACTCACTGACACACTTCACCCAAACACATTGCATCACACTCACCGACACACTTCACCCAAACACACTGCACCATACTCACTGACACACTTCACCCAAACACATTGCAGCACACTCACTGACACACACATCACCCAAACACATTGCACCACACTCACTGACACACTTCACCCAAACACACTGCACCGCACTCACTGACACACTTCACCCAAACACATTGCAGCACACTCACTGACACACACATCACCCAAACACATTACACCACACTCACTGACACACTTCACCCAAACACATTGCACCACACTCACTGACACACTTCACCCAAACACATTGCACCACACTCAGTGACACACTTCACCCAAACACTTTGCACAACACTCAGTGACACACTTCACCCAAACACTTTGCACCACACTCACTGACACACTTCACCCAAACACATTGCACCACACTCAGTGACACACTTCACCCAAACACATTGCACCACACTCACTGGCACACTTCATCCAAATACATTGCACCACACTCACTGGCACACTTCACCCAAACACATTGCACCACACTCACTGACACACTTCACCCAAACACACTGCACCACACTCACTGACACACTTCACCCAAACACAGTGCACAACACTCACTGACACACTTCACACAAACACATTGCACCACACTCACTGACACACTTCACCCAAACACATTGCACCACACTCACTGACACACTTCACCCAAACACATTGCACCACACTCACTGACACACTTCACCCAAACACACTGCACCACACTCACTGACACACTTCACCCAAACACATTGCACCACACTCACTGACACACTTCACCCAAACACATTGCACCACACTCAGTGACACACTTCACCCAAACACTTTGCACCACACTCACTGACACACTTCACCCAAACACATTGCACCACACTCAGTGACACACTTCACCCAAACACACTGCACCACACTCACTGACACACTTCATCCAAAAACATTGCACCACACTCAGTGACACACTTCACCCAAACACACTGCACCACACTCACTGACACACATCACACAAACACATTGCACCACACTCACTGATACACTTCACCCAAACACATTGCACCACACTCAGTGACACACTTCACCCAAACACACTGCACCACACTCACTGACACACTTCACCCGAACACATTGCACCACACTCACTGACACACTTCACCCAAACACACTGCACCACACTCACTGACACACTTCACCCAAACACATTGCACCACACTCACTGACACACTTCACCCAAACACATTGCACCACACTCACTGACACACTTCACCCAAACACACTGCATCACACTCACTGACACACTTCACCCAAACACATTGCACCACACTCACTGACACACTTCACACAAACACATTGCACCACACTCACTGACACACTTCACCCAAACACATTGCACCACACTCACTGACACACTTCCCCCAAACACATTGCAGCACACTCACTGACACACTTCACACAAACACATTGCACCACACTCACTGACACACTTCACCCAAACACATTGCACCACACTCACTGACACACTTCCCCCAAACACATTGCACCACACTCACTGACACACTTCCCCCAAACACATTGCAGCACACTCACTGACACACTTCACCCAAACACATTGCACCACACTCACTGACACACTTCCCCCAAACACATTGCAGCACACTCACTGACACACGCATCACCAAAAGACATTGCACCACACTCACTGACACACTTCACCCAAACACATTGCACCACACTCACTGACACACTTCACCCAAACACACTGCACCACACTCACTGACACACTTCACCCAAACACATTGCACCACACTCACTGACACACATCACACAAACGCATTGCACCATACTCACTGACACACTTCACCCAAACACATTGCACCACACTCACTAACACACTTCACCCAAACACATTGCACCACACTCACTGACACACTTCACCCAAACACATTGCACCACACTCACTGACACACTTCCCCCAAACACATTGCAGCACACTCACTGACACACGCATCACCAAAAGACATTGCACCACACTCACTGACACACTTCACCCAAACACATTGCACTACACTCACTGACACACTTCACCTAAACACATTGCACCACACTCACTGACACACTTCACCCAAACACATTGCACCACACTCACTGACACACTTCACCCAAACACATTGCACCACACTCACTGACACACTTCACCCAAACACATTGCACCACACTCACTGACACACATCACCCAAACACATTGCACCACACTCACTGACACACTTCACCCAAACACATTGCACCACACTCACTGACACACTTCACCCAAACACACTGCACCACACTCACTGACACACTTCACCCAAACACACTGCACCACACTCACTGACACACTTCACCCAAACACACTGCACCACACTCACTGACACACTTCACCCAAACACATTGCATCACACTCACCGACACACTTCACCCAAACACACTGCACCATACTCACTGACACACTTCACCCAAACACATTGCAGCACACTCACTGACACACACATCACCCAAACACATTGCACCACACTCACTGACACACTTCACCCAAACACACTGCACCGCACTCACTGACACACTTCACCCAAACACATTGCAGCACACTCACTGACACACACATCACCCAAACACATTACACCACACTCACTGACACACTTCACCCAAACACATTGCACCACACTCACTGACACACTTCACCCAAACACATTGCACCACACTCAGTGACACACTTCACCCAAACACTTTGCACAACACTCAGTGACACACTTCACCCAAACACTTTGCACCACACTCACTGACACACTTCACCCAAACACATTGCACCACACTCAGTGACACACTTCACCCAAACACATTGCACCACACTCACTGGCACACTTCATCCAAATACATTGCACCACACTCACTGGCACACTTCACCCAAACACATTGCACCACACTCACTGACACACTTCACCCAAACACACTGCACCACACTCACTGACACACTTCACCCAAACACAGTGCACCACACTCACTGACACACTTCACACAAACACATTGCACCACACTCACTGACACACTTCACCCAAACACATTGCACCACACTCACTGACACACTTCACCCAAACACATTGCACCACACTGACTGACACACTTCACCCAAACACATTGCACCACACTCCCTGACACACTTCACCCAAACACATTGCACCACACTCACTGACACACTTCACCCAAACACATTGCACCACACTCAGTGACACACTTCACCCAAACACATTGCACCACACTCACTGACACACTTCACCCAAACACGTTGCACCACACTCACTGACGCACTTCACCCAAACACATTGCACCACACTCACTGACACACTTCCCCCAAACACATTGCACCACACTCACTGACACACTTCACCCAAACACACTGCACCACACTCACTGACACACTTCCCCCAAACACATTGCACCACACTCACTGACACACTTCACCCAAACACATTGCACCACACTCAGTGACACACTTCACCCAAACACATTGCACCACACTCAGTGACACACTTCACCCAAACACATTGCACCACACTCACTGACGCACTTCACCCAAACACACTGCACCACACTCACTGACACGCTTCACCCAAACACATTGCACCACACTCACTGACACACTTCACCCAAACACATTGCAGCACACTCACAGACACACTTCACCCAAACGCATTGCACCACACTCACTGACACACTTCACCCAAACACATTGCACCACACTCACTGACACACTTCATCCAAACACATTGCACCACACTCACTGACACACTTCACCCAAACATACTGCACCACACTCACTGACACGCTTCACCCAAACACATTGCACCACACTCACTGACACACTTCACCCAAACACACTGCACCACACTCACAGACACACTTCAACCAAACGCATTGCACCACACTCACTGACACACTTCACCCAAACACACTGCACCACACTCACTGACACACTTCACCCAAACACATTGCACCACACTCACTGACACACTTCACCCAAACACACTGCACCACACTCACAGACACACTTCACCCAAACGCATTGCACCACACTCACTGACACACTTCACCCAAACACATTGCACCACACTCACTGACACACTTCACCCAAACACATTGCACCACACTCACTGACACGCTTCACCCAAACACATTGCACCACACTCACTGACACACTTCACCCAAACACATTGCAGCACACTCACAGACACACTTCACCCAAACACATTGCACCACACTCACTGACACACTTCACCCAAACACATTGCACCACACTCACTGACACACTTCACCCAAACACATTGCACGACACTCACTGACACACTTCACCCAAACACACTGCACCACACTCAGTGACACAGTTCACCCAAACACATTGCACCACACTCACTGACACACTTCACCCAAACACACTGCACCACACTCAGTGACACAGTTCACCCAAACATATTGCACCACACTCACTGACACACTTCACCCAAACACATTGCACCACACTCACAGACACACTTCACCCAAACACATTGCATCACACTCACTGACACACTTCACCCAAACACATTGCACCACACTCACAGACACACTTCACCCAAACACATTGCATCACACTCACTGACACACTTCACCCAAACACATTGCACCACACTCACTGACACACTTCACCCAAACACATTGCACCACACTCACAGACACACTTCACCCAAACACATTGCATCACACTCACTGACACACTTCACCCAAACACATTGCACCACACTCACTGACACACTTCACCCAAACACATTGCACCACACTCACTGACACACTTCACCCAAACACATTGCACCACACTCACTGACACACTTCACCCAAACACATTGCACCACACTCACTGACACACTTCACCCAAACATATTGCACCACACTCACTGACACACTTCACGCAAACACATTGCACCACACTCACAGACACACTTCACCCAAACATATTGCACCACACTCACTGACACACTTCACCCAAACATATTGCACCACACTCACTGACACACTTCACGCAAACACATTGCACCACACTCACAGACACACTTCACGCAAACACATTGCACCACACTCACTGACACACTTCACCCAAACATATTGCACCACACTCACTGACACACTTCACCCAAACACATTGCACCACACTCACTGACACACTTCACCCAAACACATTGCACCCCACTCACTGACACACTTCACCCAAACACATTGCACCACGCTCACTGACACACTTCACCCAAACACATTGCACCACACTCAGTGACACACTTCACCCAAACACATTGCACCACACTCACTGACACACTTCACCCAAACACATTGCACCACACTCACTGACACACTTCACCCAAACACTTTGCACCACACTCACTGACACACTTCACCCAAACACGTTGCACCACACTCACTGACACACTTCACCCAAACACATTGCACCACACTCACTGACACACTTCACCCAAACACACTGCACCACACTCACTGACACACTTCACCCAAACACATTGCACCACACTCACTGACACACTTCATCCAAACACATTGCACCACACTCACTGACACACTTCACCCAAACACTTTGCACCACACTCACTGACACACTTCACCCAAACACACTGCACCACACTCACTGACACACTTCACCCAAACACTTTGCACCACACTCACTGACACACTTCACCCAAACACAGTGCACCACACTCACTGACACACTTCACCCAAACACGCCGCACCACACTCACTGACACACTTCACCCAAACACATTGCACCACACTCACTGACACACTTCACCCAAACACATTGCACCACACTCACTGACACACTTCACCCAAACACATTGCACCACACTCACTGACACACTTCACCCAAACACACTGCACCACACTCACTGACACACTTCACCCAAACACTTTGCACCACACTCACTGACACACTTCACCCAAACACAATGCACCACAGTCACTGACACACTTCACCCGAACATATTGCACCACACTCACTGACACACTTCACCCAAACACATTGCACCACACTCACTGACACACTTCATCCAAACACATTGCACCACACTCACTGACACACTTCACCCAAACACTTTGCACCACACTCACTGACACACTTCACCCAAACACAATGCACCACACTCACTGACACACTTCACCCACACACATTGCACCACACTCACTGACACACTTCACCCAAACACATTGCACCACACTCACTGACACACTTCACCCAAACACATTGCACCACACTCACTGACACACTTCACCCAAACACATTGCACCACACTCACTGACACACTTCACCCAAACACATTGCACCACACTCACTGACACACTTCACCCAAACACATTGCACCACACTCACTGACACACTTCACCCAAACACATTGCACCACACACACTGACACACTTCACCCAAACACATTGCACCACAGTCACTGACACACTTCACCCAAACACATTGCACCACACTCACTGACACACTTCACCCAAACACATTGCACCATACTCACTGACACTCTTCACCCAAACACATTGCACCACAGTCACTGACACACTTCACCCAAACACATTGCACCACACTCACTGACACACTTCACCCAAACACACTGCACCACACTCACTGACACACTTCACCCAAACACATTGCACCACACTCACTGGCACACTTCACCCAAACACATTGCACCACACTCACAGACACACTTCACCCAAACACACTGCACCACACTCACTGACACACTTCACCCAAACACACTGCACCACACTCACTGACACACTTCAGCCAAACACATTGCACCACACTCACTGACACACTTCACCCAAACACATTGCACCACACTCACTGACACACTTCACCCAAACACATTGCACCACACTCACTGACACACTTCACCCAAACACACTGCATCACACACACTGACACACTTCACCCAAACACATTGCACCACACTCACTGACACACTTCACCCAAACACACTTCACCCCACTCACTGACACACTTCACCCAAACACATTGCACCACACTCACTGACACACTTCACCCAAACACATTGCACCACACTCACTGACACACTTCACCCAAACACATTGCACGACACTCACTGACACACTTCACCCAAACACACTGCACCACACTCACTGACACACTTCACCCAAACACATTGCACCACACTCACTGACACACTTCACCCAAACACACTGCACCACACTCACTGACACACTTCACCCAAACACATTGCACCACACTCACTGACACACTTCACCCAAACACACTGCACCACACTCACTGACACACTTCCCCCAAACACATTGCAGCACACTCACTGACACACGCATCACCAAAAGACATTGCACCACACTCACTGACACACTTCACCCAAACACATTGCACCACACTCACTGACACACTTCACCCAAACACACTGCACCACACTCACTGACACACTTCACCCAAACACATTGCACCACACTCACTGACACACATCACACAAACACATTGCACCATACTCACTGACACACTTCACCCAAACACATTGCACCACACTCACTGACACACTTCCCCCAAACACATTGCAGCACACTCACTGACACACTTCACCCAAACACATTGCACCACACTCACTGACGCACATCACCCAAACACTTTGCACAACACTCATAGACACACTTCACCCAAACACTTTGCACCGCACTCACTGACACACTTCACCCAAACACATTGCACCACACTCAGTGACACACTTCACCCAAACACATTGCACCACACTCACTGGCACACTTCATCCAAACACATTGCACCACACTCACTGGCACACTTCGCCCAAACACATTGCACCACACTCACTGACACACTTCACCCAAACACATTGCACCACACTCACTGACCCACTTCACCCAAACACACTGCACCACACTCACTGACACACTTCACCCAAACACACTGCACCACACTCACTGACACACTTCACCCAAACACACTGCACCACACTCACTGACACACTTCACCCAAACACAGTGCACCACACTCACTGACACACTTCACACAAACACATTGCACCACACTCACTGACACACTTCACCCAAACACATTGCACCACACTCACTGACACACTTCACCCAAACACATTGCACCACACTGACTGACACACTTCACCCAAACACATTGCACCACACTCCCTGACACACTTCACCCAAACACATTGCACCACACTCACTGACACACTTCACCCAAACACATTGCACCACACTCAGTGACACACTTCACCCAAACACATTGCACCACACTCACTGACACACTTCACCCAAACACATTGCACCACACTCACTGACCCACTTCACCCAAACACATTGCACCACACTCACTGACATACTTCACCCAAACACAGTGCACCACACTCACTGACACACTTCACCCAAACACACTGCACCACACTAACTGACACACTTCACCCAAACACACCGCACCACACTCACTGACACACTTCACCCAAACACATTGCACCACACTCACAGACACACTTCACCCAAACACATTGCACCACACTCACTGACACACTTCACCCAAACACATTGCAGCACACTCACAGACACACTTCACCCAAACGCATTGCACCACACTCACTGACACACTTCACCCAAACACGTTGCACCACACTCACTGACACACTTCATCCAAACACATTGCACCACACTCACTGACACACTTCACCCAAACACTTTGCACCACACTCACTGACACACTTCACCCAAACACATTGCACCACACTCACTGACACACTTCACCCAAACACTTTGCACCACACTCACTGACACACTTCACCCAAACACAATGCACCACACTCACTGACACACTTCACCCACACACATTGCACCACACTCACTGACACACTTCACCCAAACACATTGCACCACACTCACTGACACACTTCACCCAAACACATTGCACCACACTCACTGACACACTTCACCCAAACACATTGCACGACACTCACTGACACACTTCACCCAAACACACTGCACCACACTCACTGACACACTTCACCCAAACACATTGCACCACACTCACTGACACACTTCACCCAAACACACTGCACCACACTCACTGACACACTTCACCCAAACACATTGCACCACACTCACTGACACACTTCACCCAAACACACTGCACCACACTCACTGACACACTTCCCCCAAACACATTGCAGCACACTCACTGACACACGCATCACCAAAAGACATTGCACCACACTCACTGACACACTTCACCCAAACACATTGCACCACACTCACTGACACACTTCACCCAAACACACTGCACCACACTCACTGACACACTTCACCCAAACACATTGCACCACACTCACTGACACACATCACACAAACACATTGCACCATACTCACTGACACACTTCACCCAAACACATTGCACCACACTCACTGACACACTTCCCCCAAACACATTGCAGCACACTCACTGACACACTTCACCCAAACACATTGCACCACACTCACTGACGCACATCACCCAAACACTTTGCACAACACTCATAGACACACTTCACCCAAACACTTTGCACCGCACTCACTGACACACTTCACCCAAACACATTGCACCACACTCAGTGACACACTTCACCCAAACACATTGCACCACACTCACTGGCACACTTCATCCAAACACATTGCACCACACTCACTGGCACACTTCGCCAAACACATTGCACCACACTCACTGACACACTTCACCCAAACACATTGCACCACACTCACTGACCCACTTCACCCAAACACACTGCACCACACTCACTGACACACTTCACCCAAACACACTGCACCACACTCACTGACACACTTCACCCAAACACACTGCACCACACTCACTGACACACTTCACCCAAACACAGTGCACCACACTCACTGACACACTTCACACAAACACATTGCACCACACTCACTGACACACTTCACCCAAACACATTGCACCACACTCACTGACACACTTCACCCAAACACATTGCACCACACTGACTGACACACTTCACCCAAACACATTGCACCACACTCCCTGACACACTTCACCCAAACACATTGCACCACACTCACTGACACACTTCACCCAAACACATTGCACCACACTCAGTGACACACTTCACCCAAACACATTGCACCACACTCACTGACACACTTCACCCAAACACATTGCACCACACTCACTGACCCACTTCACCCAAACACATTGCACCACACTCACTGACATACTTCACCCAAACACAGTGCACCACACTCACTGACACACTTCACCCAAACACACTGCACCACACTAACTGACACACTTCACCCAAACACACCGCACCACACTCACTGACACACTTCACCCAAACACATTGCACCACACTCACAGACACACTTCACCCAAACACATTGCACCACACTCACTGACACACTTCACCCAAACACATTGCAGCACACTCACAGACACACTTCACCCAAACGCATTGCACCACACTCACTGACACACTTCACCCAAACACGTTGCACCACACTCACTGACACACTTCATCCAAACACATTGCACCACACTCACTGACACACTTCACCCAAACACTTTGCACCACACTCACTGACACACTTCAGCCAAACACATTGCACCACACTCACTGACACACTTCACCCAAACACATTGCACCACACTCACTGACACACTTCACCCAAACACATTGCACCACACTCACTGACACACTTCACCCAAACACACTGCATCACACACACTGACACACTTCACCCAAACACATTGCACCACACTCACTGACACACTTCACCCAAACACACTTCACCCCACTCACTGACACACTTCACCCAAACACATTGCACCACACTCACTGACACACTTCACCCAAACACATTGCACCACACTCACTGACACACTTCACCCAAACACATTGCACGACACTCACTGACACACTTCACCCAAACACACTGCACCACACTCACTGACACACTTCACCCAAACACATTGCACCACACTCACTGACACACTTCACCCAAACACACTGCACCACACTCACTGACACACTTCACCCAAACACATTGCACCACACTCACTGACACACTTCACCCAAACACACTGCACCACACTCACTGACACACTTCCCCCAAACACATTGCAGCACACTCACTGACACACGCATCACCAAAAGACATTGCACCACACTCACTGACACACTTCACCCAAACACATTGCACCACACTCACTGACACACTTCACCCAAACACACTGCACCACACTCACTGACACACTTCACCCAAACACATTGCACCACACTCACTGACACACATCACACAAACACATTGCACCATACTCACTGACACACTTCACCCAAACACATTGCACCACACTCACTGACACACTTCCCCCAAACACATTGCAGCACACTCACTGACACACTTCACCCAAACACATTGCACCACACTCACTGACGCACATCACCCAAACACTTTGCACAACACTCATAGACACACTTCACCCAAACACTTTGCACCGCACTCACTGACACACTTCACCCAAACACATTGCACCACACTCAGTGACACACTTCACCCAAACACATTGCACCACACTCACTGGCACACTTCATCCAAACACATTGCACCACACTCACTGGCACACTTCGCCCAAACACATTGCACCACACTCACTGACACACTTCACCCAAACACATTGCACCACACTCACTGACCCACTTCACCCAAACACACTGCACCACACTCACTGACACACTTCACCCAAACACACTGCACCACACTCACTGACACACTTCACCCAAACACACTGCACCACACTCACTGACACACTTCACCCAAACACAGTGCACCACACTCACTGACACACTTCACACAAACACATTGCACCACACTCACTGACACACTTCACCCAAACACATTGCACCACACTCACTGACACACTTCACCCAAACACATTGCACCACACTGACTGACACACTTCACCCAAACACATTGCACCACACTCCCTGACACACTTCACCCAAACACATTGCACCACACTCACTGACACACTTCACCCAAACACATTGCACCACACTCAGTGACACACTTCACCCAAACACATTGCACCACACTCACTGACACACTTCACCCAAACACATTGCACCACACTCACTGACCCACTTCACCCAAACACATTGCACCACACTCACTGACATACTTCACCCAAACACAGTGCACCACACTCACTGACACACTTCACCCAAACACACTGCACCACACTAACTGACACACTTCACCCAAACACACCGCACCACACTCACTGACACACTTCACCCAAACACATTGCACCACACTCACAGACACACTTCACCCAAACACATTGCACCACACTCACTGACACACTTCACCCAAACACATTGCAGCACACTCACAGACACACTTCACCCAAACGCATTGCACCACACTCACTGACACACTTCACCCAAACACGTTGCACCACACTCACTGACACACTTCATCCAAACACATTGCACCACACTCACTGACACACTTCACCCAAACACTTTGCACCACACTCACTGACACACTTCACCCAAACACATTGCACCACACTCACTGACACACTTCACCCAAACACTTTGCACCACACTCACTGACACACTTCACCCAAACACAATGCACCACACTCACTGACACACTTCACCCACACACATTGCACCACACTCACTGACACACTTCACCCAAACACATTGCACCACACTCACTGACACACTTCACCCAAACACATTGCACCACACTCACTGACACACTTCACCCAAACACATTGCACGACACTCACTGACACACTTCACCCAAACACACTGCACCACACTCACTGACACACTTCACCCAAACACATTGCACCACACTCACTGACACACTTCACCCAAACACACTGCACCACACTCACTGACACACTTCACCCAAACACATTGCACCACACTCACTGACACACTTCACCCAAACACACTGCACCACACTCACTGACACACTTCCCCCAAACACATTGCAGCACACTCACTGACACACGCATCACCAAAAGACATTGCACCACACTCACTGACACACTTCACCCAAACACATTGCACCACACTCACTGACACACTTCACCCAAACACACTGCACCACACTCACTGACACACTTCACCCAAACACATTGCACCACACTCACTGACACACATCACACAAACACATTGCACCATACTCACTGACACACTTCACCCA
Source organism: Somniosus microcephalus (assembly GCF_052327205.1). Classification (NCBI taxonomy): domain Eukaryota; kingdom Metazoa; phylum Chordata; class Chondrichthyes; order Squaliformes; family Somniosidae; genus Somniosus; species Somniosus microcephalus. The sequence continues at coordinate 11,257 of NW_028226082.1, read as the reverse complement.
AACACATTGCACCACACTCACTGACACACTTCCCCCAAACACATTGCAGCACACTCACTGACACACTTCACCCAAACACATTGCACCACACTCACTGACGCACATCACCCAAACACTTTGCACAACACTCATAGACACACTTCACCCAAACACTTTGCACCGCACTCACTGACACACTTCACCCAAACACATTGCACCACACTCAGTGACACACTTCACCCAAACACATTGCACCACACTCACTGGCACACTTCATCCAAACACATTGCACCACACTCACTGGCACACTTCGCCAAACACATTGCACCACACTCACTGACACACTTCACCCAAACACATTGCACCACACTCACTGACCCACTTCACCCAAACACACTGCACCACACTCACTGACACACTTCACCCAAACACACTGCACCACACTCACTGACACACTTCACCCAAACACACTGCACCACACTCACTGACACACTTCACCCAAACACAGTGCACCACACTCACTGACACACTTCACACAAACACATTGCACCACACTCACTGACACACTTCACCCAAACACATTGCACCACACTCACTTACACACTTCACCCAAACACATTGCACCACACTGACTGACACACTTCACCCAAACACATTGCACCACACTCCCTGACACACTTCACCCAAACACATTGCACCACACTCACTGACACACTTCACCCAAACACATTGCACCACACTCAGTGACACACTTCACCCAAACACATTGCACCACACTCACTGACACACTTCACCCAAACACATTGCACCACACTCACTGACCCACTTCACCCAAACACATTGCACCACACTCACTGACATACTTCACCCAAACACAGTGCACCACACTCACTGACACACTTCACCCAAACACACTGCACCACACTAACTGACACACTTCACCCAAACACACCGCACCACACTCACTGACACACTTCACCCAAACACATTGCACCACACTCACAGACACACTTCACCCAAACACATTGCACCACACTCACTGACACACTTCACCCAAACACATTGCAGCACACTCACAGACACACTTCACCCAAACGCATTGCACCACACTCACTGACACACTTCACCCAAACACGTTGCACCACACTCACTGACACACTTCATCCAAACACATTGCACCACACTCACTGACACACTTCACCCAAACACTTTGCACCACACTCACTGACACACTTCACCCAAACACATTGCACCACACTCACTGACACACTTCACCCAAACACTTTGCACCACACTCACTGACACACTTCACCCAAACACAATGCACCACACTCACTGACACACTTCACCCACACACATTGCACCACACTCACTGACACACTTCACCCAAACACATTGCACCACACTCACTGACACACTTCACCCAAACACATTGCACCACACTCACTGACACACTTCACCCAAACACATTGCACCACACTCACTGTCACACTTCACCCAAACACATTGCACCACACTCACTGACACACTTCACCCAAACACATTGCACCACACTCACTGACACACTTCACCCAAACACACTGCACCACACTCACTGACACACTTCACCCAAACACATTGCACCACACTCACTGACACACTTCACCCAAACACATTGCACCACACTCACTGACACACTTCACCCAAACACATTGCACCACACTCACTGACACACTTCACCCAAACACACTGCATCACACTCACTGACACACTTCACCCAAACACATTGCACCACACTCACTGACACACTTCACCCAAACACACTTCACCCCACTCACTGACACACCTTACCCAAACACATTGCACCACATTCACTGACACACTTCACCCAAACACATTGCACCACACTCACTGACACACTTCACCGAAACACATTGCACGACACTCACTGACACACTTCACCCAAACACACTGCACCACACTCACTGACACACTTCACCCAAACACATTGCACCACACTCACTGACACACTTCACCCAAACACACTGCACCACACTCACTGACACACTTCACCCAAACACATTGCACCACACTCACTGACACACTTCACCCAAACACACTGCACCACACTCACTGACACACTTCCACCAAACACATTGCAGCACACTCACTGACACACGCATCACCAAAAGACATTGCACCACACTCACTGACACACTTCACCCAAACACATTGCACCACACTCACTGACACACTTCACCCAAACACACTGCACCACACTCACTCACACACTTCACCCAAACACATTGCACCACACTCACTGACACACATCACACAAACACATTGCACCATACTCACTGACACACTTCACCCAAACACATTGCACCACACTCACTAACACACTTCACCCAAACACATTGCACCACACTCACTGACACACTTTACCCAAACACATTGCACCACACTCACTGACATACTTCACCCAAACACAGTGCACCACACTCACAGACACACTTCACCCAAACACACTGCACCACACTCACTGACACACTTCACCCAAACACACCGCACCACACTCACTGACACACTTCACCCAAACACATTGCACCACACTCACAGACACACTTCACCCAAACACATTGCACCACACTCACTGACGCACATCACCCAAACATATTGCACCACACTCACTGACACACTTCACCCAAACACATTGCAGCAGACTCACTGACACACTTCACCCAAACACATTGCACCACACTCACTGACACACTTCACCCAAACACATCGCACCACACTCAGTGACACACTTCACCCAAACACTTTGCACCACACTCACTGACACACTTCACCCAAACACATTGCACCACACTCAGTGACACACTTCACCCAAACACATTGCACCACACTCACTGGCACACTTCATCCAAACACATTGCACCACACTCACTGACACACTTCACCCAAACACTTTGCACCACACTCACTGACACACTTCACCCAAACACAATGCACCACACTCACTGACACACTTCACCCACACACATTGCACCACACTCACTGACACACTTCACCCAAACACATTGCACCACACTCACTGACACACTTCACCCAAACACATTGCACCACACTCACTGACACACTTCACCCAAACACATTGCACCACACTCACAGACACACTTCACCCAAACACATTGCACCACACTCACTGACACACTTCACCCAAACACATTGCACCACACTCACTGACACACTTCACCCAAACACATTGCACCACACTCACTGACGCACTTCACCCAAACACACTGCACCACACTCACTGACACGCTTCACCCAAACACATTGCACCACACTCACTGACACACTTCACCCAAACACATTGCAGCACACTCACAGACACACTTCACCCAAACGCATTGCACCACACTCACTGACACACTTCACCCAAACACATTGCACCACACTCACTGACACACTTCATCCAAACACATTGCACCACACTCACTGACACACTTCACCCAAACACACTGCACCACACTCACTGACACGCTTCACCCAAACACATTGCACCACACTCACTGACACACTTCACCCAAACACATTGCAGCACACTCACAGACACACTTCACCCAAACGCATTGCATCACACTCACTGACACACTTCACCCAAACACACTGCACCACACTCACTGACACGCTTCACCCAAACACATTGCACCACACTCACTGACACACTTCACCCAAACACATTGCAGCACACTCACAGACACACTTCACCCAAACACATTGCACCACACTCACTGACACACTTCATCCAAACACATTGCACCACACTCACTGACACACTTCACCCAAACACGTTGCACCACACTCACTGACACACTTCACCCAAACACTTTGCACCACACTCACTGACACACTTCACCCAAACACGCTGCACCACACTCACTGACACACTTCACCCAAACACATTGCACCACACTCACTGACACACTTCATCCAAACACATTGCACCACACTCACTGACACACTTCACCCAAACACTTTGCACCACACTCACTGACACACTTCACCCAAACACACTGCACCACACTCACTGACACACTTCACCCAAACACTTTGCACCACACTCACTGACACACTTCACCCAAACACAGTGCACCACACTCACTGACACACTTCACCCAAACACGTTGCACCACACTCACTGACACACTTCACCCAAACACATTGCACCACACTCACTGACACACTTCACCCAAACACATTGCACCACACTCACTGACACACTTCACCCAAACACATTGCACCACACTCACTGACACACTTCACCCAAACACACTGCACCACACTCACTGACACACTTCACCCAAACACATTGCACCACACTCACTGACACACTTCACCCAAACACTTTGCACCACACTCACTGACACACTTCACCCAAACACAATGCACCACACTCACTGACACACTTCACCCGAACATATTGCACCACACTCACTGACACACTTCACCCAAACTCATTGCACCACACTCACTGACACACTTCATCCAAACACATTGCACCACACTCACTGACACACTTCACCCAAACACTTTGCACCACACTCACTGACACACTTCACCCAAACACAATGCACCACACTCACTGACACACTTCACCCACACACATTGCACCACACTCACTGACACACTTCACCCAAACACATTGCACCACACTCACTGACACACTTCACCCAAACACATTGCACCACACTCACTGACACACTTCACCCAAACACATTGCACCACACTCACTGACACACTTCACCCAAACACATTGCACCACACTCACTGACACACTTCACCCAAACACATTGCACCACACTCACTGACACACTTCACCCAAACACATTGCACCACACACACTGACACACTTCACCCAAACACATCGCACCACAGTCACTGACACACTTCACCCAAACACATTGCACCACACTCACTGACACACTTCACCCAAACACATTGCACCATACTCACTGACACTCTTCACCCAAACACATTGCACCACAGTCACTGACACACTTCACCCAAACACATTGCACCACACTCACTGACACACTTCACCCAAACACACTGCACCACACTCACTGACAAACTTCACCCAAACACATTGCACCACACTCACTGGCACACTTCACCCAAACACATTGCACCACACTCACAGACACACTTCACCCAAACACACTGCACCACACTCACTGACACACTTCACCCAAACACACTGCACCACACTCACTGACACACTTCAGCCAAACACATTGCACCACACTCACTGACACACTTCACCCAAACACATTGCACCACACTCACTGACACACTTCACCCAAACACATTGCACCACACTCACTGACACACTTCACCCAAACACACTGCATCACACACACTGACACACTTCACCCAAACACATTGCACCACACTCACTGACACACTTCACCCAAACACACTTCACCCCACTCACTGACACACTTCACCCAAACATATTGCACCACACTCACTGACACACTTCACCCAAACACACTGCACCACACTCACTGACACACTTCACCCAAACACATTGCACCACACTCACTGACACACTTCACCCAAACACTTTGCACCACACTCACTGACACACTTCACCCAAACACAATGCACCACACTCACTGACACACTTCACCCGAACATATTGCACCACACTCACTGACACACTTCACCCAAACTCATTGCACCACACTCACTGACACACTTCATCCAAACACATTGCACCACACTCACTGACACACTTCACCCAAACACTTTGCACCACACTCACTGACACACTTCAACCAAAAACAATGCACCACACTCACTGACACACTTCACCCACACACATTGCACCACACTCACTGACACACTTCACCCAAACACATTGCACCACACTCACTGACACACTTCACCCAAACACATTGCACCACACTCACTGACACACTTCACCCAAACACATTGCACCACACTCACTGACACACTTCACCCAAACACATTGCACCACACTCACTGACACACTTCACCCAAACACATTGCACCACACTCACTGACACACTTCACCCAAACACATTGCACCACACACACTGACACACTTCACCCAAACACATTGCACCACAGTCACTGACACACTTCACCCAAACACATTGCACCACACTCACTGACACACTTCACCCAAACACATTGCACCATACTCACTGACACTCTTCACCCAAACACATTGCACCACAGTCACTGACACACTTCACCCAAACACATTGCACCACACTCACTGACACACTTCACCCAAACACACTGCACCACACTCACTGACACACTTCACCCAAACACATTGCACCACACTCACTGGCACACTTCACCCAAACACATTGCACCACACTCACAGACACACTTCACCCAAACACACTGCACCACACTCACTGACACACTTCACCCAAACACACTGCACCACACTCACTGACACACTTCAGCCAAACACATTGCACCACACTCACTGACACACTTCACCCAAACACATTGCACCACACTCACTGACACACTTCACCCAAACACATTGCACCACACTCACTGACACACTTCACCCAAACACACTGCATCACACACACTGACACACTTCACCCAAACACATTGCACCACACTCACTGACACACTTCACCCAAACACACTTCACCCCACTCACTGACACACTTCACCCAAACACATTGCACCACACTCACTGACACACTTCACCCAAACACATTGCACCACACTCACTGACACACTTCACCCAAACACATTGCACGACACTCACTGACACACTTCACCCAAACACACTGCACCACACTCACTGACACACTTCACCCAAACACATTGCACCACACTCACTGACACACTTCACCCAAACACACTGCACCACACTCACTGACACACTTCACCCAAACACATTGCACCACACTCACTGACACACTTCACCCAAACACACTGCACCACACTCACTGACACACTTCCCCCAAACACATTGCAGCACACTCACTGACACACTTCACCCAAACACACTGCACCACACTCACTGACACACTTCACCCAAACACATTGCACCACACTCACTGACACACATCACACAAACACATTGCACCATACTCACTGACACACTTCACCCAAACACATTGCACCACACTCACTGACACACTTCCCCCAAACACATTGCAGCACACTCACTGACACACTTCACCCAAACACATTGCACCACACTCACTGACGCACATCACCCAAACACTTTGCACAACACTCAGTGACACACTTCACCCAAACACTTTGCACCGCACTCACTGACACACTTCACCCAAACACATTGCACCACACTCAGTGACACACTTCACCCAAACACATTGCACCACACTCACTGACACACTTCACCCAAACACACTGCACCACACTCACTGACACACTTCATCCAAACACATTGCACCACACTCACTGACACACTTCACCCAAACACTTTGCACCACACTCACTGACACACTTCAACCAAAAACAATGCACCACACTCACTGACACACTTCACCCACACACATTGCACCACACTCACTGACACACTTCACCCAAACACATTGCACCACACTCACTGACACACTTCACCCAAACACATTGCACCACACTCACTGACACACTTCACCCAAACACATTGCACCACACTCACTGACACACTTCACCCAAACACATTGCACCACACTCACTGACACACTTCACCCAAACACATTGCACCACACTCACTGACACACTTCACCCAAACACATTGCACCACACACACTGACACACTTCACCCAAACACATTGCACCACAGTCACTGACACACTTCACCCAAACACATTGCACCACACTCACTGACACACTTCACCCAAACACATTGCACCATACTCACTGACACTCTTCACCCAAACACATTGCACCACAGTCACTGACACACTTCACCCAAACACATTGCACCACACTCACTGACACACTTCACCCAAACACACTGCACCACACTCACTGACACACTTCACCCAAACACATTGCACCACACTCACTGGCACACTTCACCCAAACACATTGCACCACACTCACAGACACACTTCACCCAAACACACTGCACCACACTCACTGACACACTTCACCCAAACACACTGCACCACACTCACTGACACACTTCAGCCAAACACATTGCACCACACTCACTGACACACTTCACCCAAACACATTGCACCACACTCACTGACACACTTCACCCAAACACATTGCACCACACTCACTGACACACTTCACCCAAACACACTGCATCACACACACTGACACACTTCACCCAAACACATTGCACCACACTCACTGACACACTTCACCCAAACACACTTCACCCCACTCACTGACACACTTCACCCAAACACATTGCACCACACTCACTGACACACTTCACCCAAACACATTGCACCACACTCACTGACACACTTCACCCAAACACATTGCACGACACTCACTGACACACTTCACCCAAACACACTGCACCACACTCACTGACACACTTCACCCAAACACATTGCACCACACTCACTGACACACTTCACCCAAACACACTGCACCACACTCACTGACACACTTCACCCAAACACATTGCACCACACTCACTGACACACTTCACCCAAACACACTGCACCACACTCACTGACACACTTCACCCAAACACACTGCACCACACTCACTGACACACTTCACCCAAACACATTGCACCACACTCACTGACACACATCACACAAACACATTGCACCATACTCACTGACACACTTCACCCAAACACATTGCACCACACTCACTGACACACTTCCCCCAAACACATTGCAGCACACTCACTGACACACTTCACCCAAACACATTGCACCACACTCACTGACGCACATCACCCAAACACTTTGCACAACACTCAGTGACACACTTCACCCAAACACTTTGCACCGCACTCACTGACACACTTCACCCAAACACATTGCACCACACTCAGTGACACACTTCACCCAAACACATTGCACCACACTCACTGGCACACTTCATCCAAACACATTGCACCACACTCACTGGCACACTTCGCCCAAACACATTGCACCACACTCACTGACACACTTCACCCAAACACATTGCACCACACTCACTGACCCACTTCACCCAAACACACTGCACCACACTCACTGACACACTTCACCCAAACACACTGCACCACACTCACTGACACACTTCACCCAAACACACTGCACCACACTCACTGACACACTTCACCCAAACACAGTGCACCACACTCACTGACACACTTCACACAAACACATTGCACCACACTCACTGACACACTTCACCCAAACACATTGCACCACACTCACTGACACACTTCACCCAAACACACATTGCACCACACTGACTGACACACTTCACCCAAACACATTGCACCACACTCCCTGACACACTTCACCCAAACACATTGCACCACACTCACTGACACACTTCACCCAAACACATTGCACCACACTCAGTGACACACTTCACCCAAACACATTGCACCACACTCACTGACACACTTCACCCAAACACATTGCACCACACTCACTGACCCACTTCACCCAAACACATTGCACCACACTCACTGACATACTTCACCCAAACACAGTGCACCACATTCACTGACACACTTCACCCAAACACACTGCACCACACTCACTGACACACTTCACCCAAACACACCGCACCACACTCACTGACACACTTCACCCAAACACATTGCACCACACTCACAGACACACTTCACCCAAACACATTGCACCACACTCACTGACACACTTCACCCAAACACATTGCAGCACACTCACAGACACACTTCACCCAAACACGTTGCACCACACTCACTGACACACTTCATCCAAACACATTGCACCACACTCACTGACACACTTCACCCAAACACTTTGCACCACACTCACTGACACACTTCACCCAAACACATTGCACCACACTCACTGACACACTTCACCCAAACACATTGCACCACACTCACTGTCACACTTCACCCAAACACATTGCACCACACTCACTGACACACTTCACCCAAACACATTGCACCACACTCACTGACACACTTCACCCAAACACACTGCACCACACTCACTGACACACATCACCCAAACACATTGCACCACACTCACTGACACACTTCACCCAAACACATTGCACCACACTCACTGACACACTTCACCCAAACACATTGCACCACACTCACTGACACACTTCACCCAAACACACTGCATCACACTCACTGACACACTTCACCCAAACACATTGCACCACACTCACTGACACACTTCACCCAAACACACTTCACCCCACTCACTGACACACCTTACCCAAACACATTGCACCACATTCACTGACACACTTCACCCAAACACATTGCACCACACTCACTGACACACTTCACCCAAACACATTGCACGACACTCACTGACACACTTCACCCAAACACATTGCACCACACTCACTGACACACTTCACCCAAACACACTGCACCACACTCACTGACACACTTCACCCAAACACATTGCACCACACTCACTGACACACTTCACCCAAACACACTGCACCACACTCACTGACACACTTCCCCCAAACACATTGCAGCACACTCACTGACACACGCATCACCAAAAGACATTGCACCACACTCACTGACACACTTCACCCAAACACATTGCACCACACTCACTGACACACTTCACCCAAACACACTGCACCACACTCACTGACACACTTCACCCAAACACATTGCACCACACTCACTGACACACATCACACAAACACATTGCACCATACTCACTGACACACTTCACCCAAACACATTGCACCACACTCACTAACACACTTCACCCAAACACATTGCACCACACTCACTGACACACTTTACCCAAACACATTGCACCACACTCACTGACACACTTCCCCCAAACACATTGCAGCACACTCACTGACACACTTCACCCAAACACATTGCACCACACTCACTGACGCACATCACCCAAACATATTGCACCACACTCACTGACACACTTCACCCAAACACATTGCAGCACACTCACTGACACACTTCACCCAAACACATTGCACCACACTCACTGACACACTTCACCCAAACACATCGCACCACACTCAGTGACACACTTCACCCAAACACTTTGCACCACACTCACTGACACACTTCACCCAAACA
>NW_028226081.1:0-78926 GCF_052327205.1 Somniosus microcephalus | reverse complement strand
CTCAGCTAGTCATTTTAACATGCTTTAATCAACTTGTTTCTAAACATGGAGGTCTAGCTGTCTTTCACTAGTTCCTGTTTACAGAATGTCCCTGACAAGCTGGGCCCACGCCCGAGTATTTATACTCCTTGGATGGCGCCACCAGCTGGCCGTCCAGTGTTATTTCATGAGTCATTTCTTCATGATGATGAGATTCATAACACACTCCAAGGTCCCTCTGTTCCTCTACACTTCTCAGTATCCTACCATTTATTGTGTATTCCTTTGCCTTGTTAGCCCTCCCTAAATGCATTACCTCACACTTCTCCGGATCTTCCTGTATTCACTACACGGTTTTTGATGGTGTTGGTTGAGGGGAGAATGCTGAATTATGAGGGGCCCCGATAGAGTGGATATGAAGGAACTATTTCCCTCAGCAGAGAGGTCAATAACCAGGGGCATAGATTTAAAGTAATTGGTAGAAGGATTAGAGGGGAGTTGAGAACTTTTTTCTGCCAGAGGGTGGTGGAGGTCTGGAACTCACTGCCTGAAAGGGTGGTAGAGCCAGAAACCCTCATCACATTTAAAAAGTACTTGGATATGCACTTGAAGTGCTGTAACCTACAGGGCGACGGACCAAGAGCTGGAAAGTGGGATTAGGCTGGATAGCTCTTTTCTGGCTGGCACAGACACGATGGGCCGAATGGCCTCCTTCTGTGCCATAAATTTCTATGATCGGGCAAGGAGGAGTGCAATTCCTTGTGACAGTTTGTCTGATTTTCTGTCCTTTTAAATTATTAATCTCATTTGCTGTTTGTGGGATCTTCCTGTATACAATTTGGCTTCTGTGTTTGCCTACATAAAGTAATTCATTGATTGTGAAGCACTTTAGGACATGATAAAGTGCTATGCAAATTGTACAGTTATTTCTTTAGGGCAGTGTTTACGAATTATTTTGTTCCTTTGCTAACTTCCTTCAAATCTGGCTTCATCAGTATACACAAGCAATTTCACACTCATGCACCGTTAAGATTTTCATTTCATTTTTCTGTACAATTAATAAGGATTGTTGCTGCTCTAATTAGCTATTATCTGTGCTAAAATAATTGGAATCATTGCTTACAATGCAGTGGAAGTGGCGCCACAGATACACGTTACTTGGACTGTTTAAGTAGTTCTTGCAGCTTGTTACTGTCCTTTAATACAGTATGCAATATCTTAGTTATTCTGTAGCCTCCCCATATGGTTTACTTTTTAACTGGAGTGCCCAGTGTGGTACAAAGCTAAAGAAACCAGGAAAACTCCCAGTTTGATACCAATTTTTTTTATTCGTTCATGGAATGGTGGGGATTCGTCGATGGTAATGCCGTTGAATGTCAAGGGGCCGTGGTTAGACTCTCGCTTGTTGGAGATAGTCATTGCCTGGCACCTGTGTGGTGCGAATGTTACCTGCCACTTATCAGCCCAAGCCTGAATGACGTCCAGGTCTTGTTGCATGCGGGCATGGACTGCTTCATTATCTGAGGAGTTGTGAATGGCACTGAACACTGTGCAGTCATCAGATAACATCCCCATTTTTTACCTTATGATGGAGGGAAGGTCATTGATGAAGCACTTGAAGATGGTTGAGCCTAGGACACTGCCCTGAGGAACTCCTGCAGCGATGGCCTGGGGTTATGATGATTGACCACCAACCACCACAATTTGCAGCAGGATGACTGTAGGGGTTCTAGAATTGGTCCCAGTGCTTCTGCGCTAAGGAGGAGCAGAAAATCAACCTGAATTTCCAATCCTGATTATTGTTCATTAACCCCTGCTGAAAGGTAGGCATCAGGAGAGAACAGGTTTGAACTCACCTGTGATGGCCACTTGGATGACGTGCATTTGAGTTACCAGATATCATGGCACTGCACCTCAGTGATAGTCAGGCAGGGGTGGGAAGCTGAAGAAAGGGACATGTGACATTTTATTAGGATTGATCACTTCTCCAACAGAGATACATACAGCCCCTATAATTGTTACTATTTGCATTGTCCAACATTATATGGGCTGGACTAGAATAGCGCCTGCAGTTTGTTGTGTTTAAAAACGGCTGTGCGCACATGATAAATGGATCCACCAGTTCATCTGTACAGTGGTTTTTTTTGATGCAGTAATTTAAACTGGGACTTTATTGGGGCCTTCGTTTTCTGTCTGTCAACTACTTATATGCCTGAATTGTGATATCTTATCAAACACCCTCTGAAAATCCATATACACATCTATTTCCCCTTTATATATCTAATTGGTAACTTCTAAAGATGCCTCTGTCATCCTCCCCCAAACTACTTCATTGTTCTGCGGATGCATACCATCTAGGCCTGTGAATGTTCTTTTAGTCCCGTTAACATTTTTAATGTAGTGTCCTTTTGAATATGGTTGTGGCTTTTTTACTTCTTCCTCATGTACTCTTATAGTCCTACTTTCATCTTCCTCTGTAAAAACAGACAAAATGCTTATTATGACATCTGCCACTTTCTCACTCCCAAGTACAAAATTGCCCTCTTCGAGCCTGCTCCGCCATTCAATAAGATCATGGCTGATCTTCTACCTCAACTCCACCTTCCTGCACTATCCCCACATCCCTTGATTCCCTTAATATCCAAAAATTTATCGATCTCTGTCTTGAATATACTCAACGACTGAGCCTCCACAGTTCTCTAGGGTAGAGAATTCACCACCCTCTGAGTGAAGAAATTGCTCTTCATCTCAGTCCGAAATGGCCGACCCCTTATTCTGAGACTGTCAAGCCCTGTAAGAATTTTGTATGTTTCAAGCGAAAACACCTCTCATTATTCAAATCTCTAGAGAATATAGGCCGAGTCTACTCAGTCTCTCCTCCTAGGACAATCCCCCCATCCCAGGAATCAGTCTGGTGAACCTTTGTTTCACTCCCTCTATGTCAAGTATATCCTTCCTTAGGTAAGGACTACTTGCATGCCAAACAACGGAAGCAACATGCGATAGACAGAGCTAAGCGATCTCACAACCATCGGATCAAATCAAAGCTCTGCAGTCCTGCCACATCCAATTGTGAGTGGTGGAGGCCAATTAAACAGTTAACAGGAGGAGGAGGCTCCAAAAATATCCCCATCCTCAATGATGGTGGAGCCCAGCACGTGAGTGCAAAAGACAAGGCTGAAGCATTTGCAACTATCTTCAGCCAGAAGTGCCAAGTGGATGATCCATCTCAGCCTCCTCCTGATGTCCCCAGCATCACAGATGCCAGTCTTCAGCCCATTCAATTCATTCCACGTGATGTCAAGAAACGGCTGAAGACACTGGATACTGCAAAGGCTATGGGCCCTGACAACATTCCGGCAATAGTACTGAAGACTTGTGCTCCAGAACTAGCTGCGCCCCTAGCCAAGCTGTTCCAGTACAGCTACAACACTGGCATCTACCCGGCAATGTGGAAAATTGCCCAAGTATGTCCTGTCTACAAAAAGCAGGACAAATCCGACCCGGCCAATTACCGTCCCATCAGTCTACTCTCAATCATCAGCAAAGTGATGGAAGGTGTCGTCGACAGTGCTATCAAGCGGCACTTACTCAGCAATAACCTGCTAACTGACGCCCAGTTTGGGTTCCGCCAGGGCCACTCAGCTCCTGACCTCATTACAGCCTTGGTCCAAACATAGACAAAAAAGTTGAACTCAAGAGGTGAGGTGAGAGTGACTGCCCTTGACATCAAGGCAGCATTTGATCGAGTGTGGCATCAAGGAGCCCTAGCAAAACTGAAGTCAATGGGAATCAAGGGGAAAACTCTCCATTGGTTGGAATCATACCTAGCACAAAGGGAGTTGGCTGTGGTTGTTGGAGGTCATTCATCTCAATCACATGACATCACTGCAGGAGTTCCTCAGGGCAGTGTCCTAGGCCCAACCATCTTCAGCTGTTTCATCAATGACCTTCCCTCCATCATAAGGTCAGAAGTGGGGATGTTCGCTGATGATTGCACACTGTTCAGCACCATTCGAGACTCGTCAGATACTGACGCAGTCCGTGTCCATATGCGGCAAGACCTGGACAACATTCAGACTTGGGCTGACAAGTGGCAAGTAACATTCGCACCACACAAGTGCCAGGCAATGACCATCTCCAACAAGCGAGACCCTAACCATCTCCCCTTGACATTCAATGGCATTACCATCGCTGAATCCCCCACTATCAACATCCTGGGGGGTTACCATTGATCAGAAACTGAACTGGACCAGCCATATAAATACTGTGGCTACAAGAGCAGGCCAGAGGCTGGGAATTCTGCGGCGAGTGTCTCACCTCCTGACTCCCCAAAGCCTTTCCATCATCTACAAGGCACAAGTCAGGAGTGTGATGGAATACTCTCCACTTGCCTGGATGAGTGCAGCTCCAACAACACTCAAGAAGCTTGACACCATTCAGGATAAAGCAGTCTGCTTGATTGGCACTCCATCCACCACCTTCAACATTCACTCCCTCCACCACTGGCGCACTGTGGCTGCAGTGTATACCATCTACAAGATGCACTGCAGCAACTCGCCAAAGCTCCTTCAACAGCACCTTCCAAACCCGCGACCTCTACCACTTAGAAGGACAAGGGCAGCAGACGCATGGGAACATCACCACCTACAAGTTCCCCTCCAAGCCACACACCATCCTGACTTGGACCTGTATCGCCGTTCCTTCACTGTCGCTGGGCCAAAATCCTGGAACTCCCTTCCTAACAGCATTGTGGGTGTACCTACACCATATGGACTGCAGCGCTTCAAGAAGGCGGCTCACCACCATCTTCTCAAGGGCAATTAGGGATGGGCACTAAATGCAGGCCTAGCCAGTGACGCCCACATCCCATCAATGAATAAAAAAAAGATGAAAACTGTACACAATACTCCAGGTGTGGTCTCACCAGGGCCCTATATAATTGCAGTAAGATGTCTTTACTCTTATACTCAAATCTTCTTGTAATAAAGGCCAACATACCATTTGCTTTCCTAATTGCTTGCTGTACCTGCATGTTAACTTTCAGTGATTCATGTACAAGGACTCCCAGGTCCCTCTGAACATAAACATTTCCCAATCTCTCACCTTTAAAAAAAAATACTCTGCTTTTCTATTATTCCTACCAAAGTGGATAACTTCACATTTCTCCACATTATATTCCATTTGACATGTTCTTGCCCACTCATTTAGCTTGTCTCTATCCCCTTGAAGCCTCCTTGCATCCTCGTCACAACTTACATTCCCAGCCAGCTTTGTATCATCAGCAAACTTGGATATATTACATTTGGTCCCCTTCATCCAAGTCATTGATATAGATTGTGAATAGCTGAGGCCCAAGCACTGATCCTTGCGGTACCCCACTAGTTACAGTCTGCTAACCCGAAAATGACCCGTTTATTCCTACTCTCTGTTTTCTGTTGGTTAACCAATCCTCAATCCATGCTAGTATATTACCTCAAATCCCATGAGCCCAAATTTTGTTTAACAACCTCTTGTGTGGCACCTTATCGAATGCCTTCTGAAAATCCAAATACACCACATCCACTGGTTCCCCCTTAACTATTCTGCTAGTTACAACATCAAAAAACTCTTAACAGATTTGTCAAACGTCAAACATGATTTCCCTTTCATAAATTGGTGTTGACTCTGCCCAATCCTATTATTATTTTTGAAGTGCCCTGTGACCATGTCCTTAATAATAGATTCTAGCATTTTCCCTATTACTGACGTCAGATTGGACACGCAGTCTGACAACACAGAAGTAGAGCTGTGTATTGTCAGTGTACATGTGGAACCTGACTCTATGGCCACGATTTTCTCGATTGATGCGGCTTGGGAGCGGGTCAGCTAGTTTCCGGGTTCCAGTCCCGCCCCCCAACTACATCTGGCCCACAGACGTGATTTTACGTCAATTGGCCTGGTTAAGCCCCCCCTGCGTCATTTGATGGCGCGTCATGTGCCGGTTTTCTTAAAGGGACCACGCACAATTTTTCTTTGACAGCTCATTTCTCAGTGTTTGACAGTATTGAGGTGCTGCAAACACTGACAATCACTGTTCACAGGTGAGCTCTTGCACCAAGGCTCTCCAGTGACTCCCTCCTTAGGTTAGAACAGATGACAGCTGCAGGTGAGGCTACAGAAGCGATCTGTCACTGGTGAGGAAGGTTCTCCCACTGAGGTGGGAACTACACATACAATTCAAAACTTGTTACCTACAGAAAAGTCTAAATGCATTAAAAATGAATTTCCCAACATTTTCTTACCTCTGAAACTCACCAGTGCACCATTGGATCCTTCACACCACTTCTGCAGCTGTCCTCAATGCAGAAACATTACAGCAGACTCACAACATGCCACACTTACCTGGCGTGGTGTCCGGACGTTGGGAAGCCCGAAGTCGAAGTGTCAAAATTGAAAAAGAGCCAGTTACCGGTCTGTTAACAGGCAGTTAAGTGGATATAATCCTCTTCCCACTGCTAGGTATTGGGTTCATGTGCAAATCGGGGACCCGACACTTGGGAAGGTTGATTGGAGGTGGATTGACAGCGGGTTTCCTGCCTGCTGCCAATCTTTGTGATTTTGCCAGCGGTCCCGCCTCCAAACCCGCCCCGAGTGCCGGCAAAATTCCGGCCTGTGTCTTTGGATGATATCGCTAAGGTGCAGCATACAGATGAGGAAGAGGAGGAGGCCAAGGATAGATCCTTGGGGGACTCCAGAGGTAATGTTGTGGGGACAGGAAGAGAAGCCATTGCTGAAGATGATCTGGCTATGACTGGTTAGGTAAGAGTGCAACCAAGTGAGGGCAGTCCTACTGAGCTGGAGAACAGAGCGGAGGCGTTGGAGAAGGAAAGTGTGATCGACCATGTTAAAGACTGTAGAGTGGTCAAGAAGGACGCAGAGGGATAGTGCCATGGAGGCTGAAAATGGTAAGTGTTACCTTTTTTTCCAGCAGGAAGACTCTTGCAGCAAGAGGCCTTCTGGAAGGACCTGCAGTCAGCAGCCATTACCCGCTGCTGCAGGCCTGCTGGACTCTTATCTCTTTGTGAACTGTTACTTTAAGTCTGTGAGAAGAAGTCTTGGCTCACTGAGCTGTCATGGAGTGCGCCAGCCAATCGGGGATCAGCTTCTTTCTTCAAAGGACTCGGAATATGTATCAATCAAAATGACTACCTTGGGATTAATGTCTCCCCTTTGATATGGGAGACAATATATCTCTCATGATTTAATTAAAACAGAATCGCTATTCATCAATATTCAATACAAACAATCGTTATTGGTGGCCTAAGAGGCTTGTCAATGAATGTGACCATTCCAGTTAACGGACTTGTCGTTTCCCATTGTTCACAGCTTCAGCAGCTTGTTATAAGTAAGGAACAGCTTCAGCACCTTGTCATAAATAAGGAACATTGATGCTAGTATGTCTAATTAATTAACACTTCAAATCACTTTTGGGTGAGCGTAAACAAACTTACCTCATGGATTTCTTAAGAGCTGTAAATATATCGACAACATTTGTAAATGACCCTGTCCCTAGGATTTAGGATGGGGTCTGCTGCTTTCACATTGGGCATATGCAAGATTCTCTTCTTGGCACTTGCGCTGGTGGAGCTGACTGATTGGATGTTCGTCCCCTTGCTTTTAACAGGGGAGGGGGAAAATGAGCAAAAGAGAAAGGAAGAACACAAAGAGCATTTCAATCAATACATGGAATACCTTCTGATGCAGAACAGACTCAATTTGCTCATGAGACTCACCATACTGAACTTGCAGGTCTGTCACCCCTGTGTTGCACAAGCAGCACTGCTCATGAAAATAAATCAGAGATATTTAACAAGGTGGAGATATTCATTGTCATCTGTGTCAACAGCTTTCTGTTTCATGTGAAGGAATATGGATGTATTCGTGTTTTGAATCAGAAAATTCTTTATCAGTTCACTCCATTAAACAGATGGAAACTACATCACAAGGGCAGAAAAGGCCATCTCTTTCTCACTAAATCTCTTGTTCAGCACAAGTGATGTACTGTGCCACGACAAAAGGATACATTTTGAAGCTAATAAATTCCCTAAAGGGAAGAAACCATATCCGGATGAACCCAGATAAACACACTCCTGATCAAAGGATAATTCTGATCTGAGTGCAGAATTCCAATGGACTGAATCATGATCTGTTTGCTCACTGTATAATCCAAGATGCAGACAATATTGAAATACCCATTTCTTAACCTAAACAGAGACTCTTACTCAATAATATTGCTGATAAGTTCAATTAACTTGTAAATCCTGCTAATCTATTTTCTTAATTCCAACTTTTCCCTCCTGTTTGGAAGGCAGTGACTCCTGCTGCTGTAATCCATGTGTGCCTGCAGCCCATTGGTATCGCACTCAAGTGGCTATTGTTCATAAATAAAAACATATAAGATACAGTGGGCTAGAAATTCATTATAGCCCAGGAATGGGCGGTGTCATTAGAAAAGTTAGAGAATTAGCGCCAGGCACTAATGCTTTAGACTGCACGCAAAATTCGTGCTCACTGCTCAAAAAAATGATTGGAGTCCTAATTCAAATCGTAAAACCTAAGCTTATTGGCATTACACTCAAAGGGTGGACCAATATCAAATACAGTCTAATCGCAAGTCATGATTGCCACAGGCTTTTTTCAGTACTTAAAGGGGAGGTCCATTAATGCTGCAGAACCTCCTTCTCTGCATTGCTGGCTGTGCAGCTGCCTCAGCATGCAGCAGCAGGACAAGGAGAAGGAGCCAGAGGACTGAAGCAGCTGTACTCCTGGCAGATCACTGGCCCAGGGAGAGAGCCCGCAGATCCTGCGATCAAGCATTGGAGGCTTTGGCCTTCACTGTGAAGAGATGGAGGGTGGTGCTCTACCTGGCAAGTGGCAGGAGGCCCTCACTGCAAGTCTTCCGCACCATGTGGAGGGAGATAGTGCAGCACGTCTTGGGAAGCACTGTGGTCCCCAGGACCCAAACGCAGTGCAGGAAGAAATTTAACGACCTCACTTGGGTGGTAAAGGTGAGTCAGTGCTTCAACAAATGCTACATACCACCATCTGAACCACAGTTTTCACACACTGCCCAAAGCACTACACCCCCAGCACTCCCCCCACCAACAATCTCTACCTACCAACACCTACACTCACATCTCACACCTTGCACACAATGACAGCTATTCAACTATGGCAGGCACATCACCCAAACACATTACTCCACACTCGCTCACACACTTTCCTTTCTCTTGCAGGCCAAGGTGGCTCACAACAGGAGGGAGCAGGAGCGCACAGGCGGGGGACAAGCCGACACCCAACCACTGTCTGCGCTGGAGAATAGAGTGCTGCAGATTGTTGGGCGCCAGGTGGTGGGCGCCGTGGCCATCGGTGACGTTGACCCCTTGGGGACAACAACGGTATGTTCATTCCCCCTCACCCCTCGCACTTTCCAGCTAATCATGCTGTATGCATGCATTTCTCCCTGCCCCCCCTCCTCTCACCTTAACCCGACTCTTGTGCTTTTATGCTTTCAGATAATGAGCTAGCACCTGAGCAGCCTGTCCCTGAGGGCACCATAGAGAGTGAGGCGGGAGAAGAGGAGGAGGAAGGACACATTGCGTCACTGCATGTTTCACCCGCAGGCACCAGCTCAGATACTGGCATTATACTAGAGGCTAGTATAGTAGCGGGATCTGCACAGGGTGATGCACCGAGGACAAGTGGGCTACAGCAAGGCCAGGGGGAAAGGGTAGTTTGGGGGCTAGCTACCCGGAGGGCGAGTTCGTGCGTGAATTCTGCTGCACAGGACTCGGATGAGGACCTTGATGGGGAGGCATTTAGAAGAAGGGTGTTGAGCATGCACATGGAGATGATAGGTGCAATGGCAAGGGTGTCCGAGAGCCTGTTGGCAATGGTAAGGAGCATGGAGGAGTCCACCTCCTGAATTGCACAAGGCTCTGCGCACACCATGGAGCCCATCATTTCCAGTCTGCAAAGGGATGATAGGCTCCCAGAGAGACTGTGGCGATCTAGACCTGATGCCGCGTGTGATGAGCAACCATTGCAGCACAGGCAGAAGCGACGCAACGTCTTAGTGCTGTAATGTAGCCTATGCTTGGTGGCATTCAATCTCAGACTGCTCTCATGCAGTCTCAACTTGATGTCACACAAGCTCTGACTGCTGCCATTGTGGCTGGGTCTACCACCATCGATTGGGGCTTTCACGGTGTCGCAGCAAGCCAGCAATCTGTGCTGAAACAGATTGCTAGGGATACTGAGGTGCTGCCCTGGGGGAGTGGCAATGGGTCAGTGGAGCAGGAACCTGCTGTCCTCTTTCAGGATGACAGCATTCTGCTTCCACCACTGCCACTCTGCCATTGCCATTGTCGCTGCCTGTCATCCAGCCACCCCAGACTGCTGCTGCCCATGCTGAAGTGGTGCATGTTGTATCTATGCTTTAATGCATTCAATCAAGAGTTTGCACATTCTCCCCGTGTTTGCGTGGGTTTCCTCCGGGTGCTCCGGTTTCCTCCCACAGTCCAAAGATGTGCGGGTTAGGTTGATTGGCCATGATAAAAAATTGGCCCTTAGTGTTAGGGGGGATTAAATACGCGGGGTTACGGGGATAGGGCTTGGGTGGGATGGTTGTCGGTGTAGGGACCGGGTGCTAGGGTTTAGATGATCAGCCATGATCTCGTTGAATGGCGGAGCAGGCTTGACGGGCCGAATGGCCTACTCCTGCTCCTATCTTCTATGTTTCTATGCCTATGTCTATGTAAGCATGTAGATATGTCGATTTAAATCAGAGTCAGGCAGACAGGCTTATAACTGCGATGTTCACTTTATTGCGTAAAATGGCTGACTGCCCTTTTCCTGGGTAATTCCCATAATGCAATGCACATTACATTACCGTATTGACTGGTGTGAAACTCGCAATCAATACACGACATCCCCCTTTTCCTTGGAAACAAACTTGCAGTTTACAAACAGTTGCTTACAATAACACTGCATAACTTATTGGTTTATAAACTTTTTACAAACTTGTGTCTTACCACACATCTAAATAATTCCCAGGTTTAAACATTTAACATCACCCATGCAGTTCTCGCACAGTTTATGTTGTGACATAATCAGACAGTCTTTGGGGTTTTCTTTTAACCCTTTGAGGTCTGGCTGTATTGGGTATGTCTGACATGTTGGTGTCAGTGGGTATTGCCTGTGTCACAGTGTGATGCGCTATTAATTACTCATAAAAGACGGAGAGTTAGGAGAGTAACTAAAAGGCTTTTATTAACAAAGAACAGAGCATGCCTCTCGTGGTTGACTGGTTTCCAAGAAGGCAGGGGGCTGCAGAGCAGTCACCTTTATACCTGGGCGTGTGGGTGGAGCCAGGGGCGGAGCCAGCTGAGGCATGCATAGATACAACAGTGTGCAACAACAACAACGGTGAGCAACAGTAACAGTGGTTTACCACATTCACCCCTTGTTTAAATTTGAGTCCGGCGGGGTGAAGTGTACTAAAGGTTCATGTAAGTAAGTCTATCAGGTGGCCTTGTATGCCGTCCTGATCGTCGTGGTGGCGGCGGTGATGGTGCAGCATCCAACGTTGAATCTGGCGTCTCATTGAGTAGTTGGGTGGTCAATGATGGGTCCTGGGGCTGCGGCATGCCGTCTACAGGGGTTGGGTTGTGGGTAGTGGTGGATGGCAATGGTAGTGTTTCAGGGGCACCCGAAGGTGCGAGGTCTCGTATGGAGACTGTGTCCTCCCGCCCGTCCGGGTACGCCACGTAAGCATACTGGGGGTTGGCGTGGAGGAGGCTCACCCTCTCGACCAGGGGGTCCGTTTTATGGGACCTCACGTGCTTCCGCAGTAGGACGGGTCCTGGAGACGTCAGCCATGTCGGTAGCGAGGTCCCCGATGTGGACTTCCTGGGGAAAGTGAACATTTTTTCATGGGGGGTGGCATTGGTGGCTGTACAAAGCAGTGACCGAATGGAGTGGAGCGCCGCAGGGAGGACCTCCTGCCAGCGAGAGGCCGGAAGGCCCTTAGATTTTAAGTTTAAGAGGACGGCCTTCCAAACCGTCGCGTTCTCTCTTTCCACCTGGCCATTCCCCCGGGGGTTGTAGCTGGTGGTTCTGCTTGTAGCAATACCTCTCGTGAGCAGGTAATGACGGAGTTCGTCGCTCATAAAGGATGAGCCTCGGTCGCTATGGATATAGCTAGGGAAGCCGAACAAGGCGAAAAGGTCATTCAGACATTTAATGACCGTGGTACTGGTCATGTCTGGGCAAGGGATGGCAAACAGGAAACGGGAATACTCATCAATTATGTTGAGGAAGTACACGTTGCGGTCAGAGGAGGGGAGGGGCCCTTTAAAATCGACGCTCAGGCGCTTGAAGGGGCGAGTGGCCTTGATCAGGCTTGCTCTGTCTGGCCTATAAAAATGCGGTTTGCACTCGGCACAGATTTGGCAGTTCCTGGTCATGGTCCTGACCTCCTCGATGGAGCAGGGCAGGTTACGGGATTTGATGAAATGGAAGAACCTGGTGACCCCCGGGTGGCAGAGGTCATTGTGGAGGGTCTGCAGTCTATCAACCTGCGCGTTGGCGCATGTACCACGTGATAGGGCATCTGGGGGCTCATTGAGTTTCCCGGGACGGTACAAGATATCGTAATTGTAGGTGGTGAGTTCAATTCTCCACCTCAAGATCTTGTCATTCTTGATTTTGCCCCTCTGCTTATTATTAAACATAAAAGCCACTGAACGCTGGTCAGTGAGCAGGGTAAATCGTTTTCCGGCCAGGTAATGCCTCCAATGTCACACCGCTTCCACAATGGCCTGGGCCTCCTTTTCGACAGAGGAGTGTTGAATCTCGGGGCCCTGGAGGGTCCTTGAGAAAAAGGCCACGGGTCTCCCCGCCTGGTTAAGGGTTGCAGCTAGGGCGAAGTCGGATGCGTCGCTCTCCAATTGGAAAGGGATGGACTCATCCACTGCGTGCATTGTGGCCTTCGCAATATCTCTTTTTATGAGAGTGAAGGCTGCACATGCCTCTGCTGTCAGGGGGAAGGAGGTGGACTTGATGAGGGGTCTGGCTTTGTCCGCATAGTTGGGCACCCACTGAGCATAGTAAGAGAAAAACCCCAGGCATCTCTTCAGTGCTTTTTGGCAGTGGGGGAGGGGGAGCTCCATAAGGAGGCACATTCTGTCGGGGTCGGGGCCGATGACTCCGTTCTCCACTACGCAGCCAAGAATGGCGAGGCGCGTGCTGCGAAACATACATTTGTCCTTGTTGTATGTTAGATTCAGCCGCTGGGCCGTACGGAGGAATTTCTCTAGGTTAACGTCATGGTCCTGCTGGTCGTGGCCGCAGATGGTGACGTTGTCTAGATAGGGGAAGGTGGCCTGCAGCACGTTCTGGTCAACCATTCGGTCCATCTCCCTTTGGAAGACCGAAACCCCGTTGGTGACGCCGAAGGGGACTCGGAGGAAGTGGTAGAGATGACCGTCAGCTTCAAAAGCTGTGTACTGGCGGTCCTCAGCCCTGATGGGGAGCTGATGGTATGCCGACTTCAGATCAATCGTCGAGAACACCTGGTATTGTGCTACCTGATTGACCGTGTCAGATATGCGGGGGAGTGGGTATGCATCTAACTGGGTGTAGCGATTGATCGTCTGGCTGTAGTCAATAACTAGGCGCTGTTTTTCGCCAGTCTTCACTACCACCACTTGTGCTCGCCATGGGCTAGTGCTACCCTCAATAATCCCTTCCTTCAGGAGTCTTGCTACTTCGGATTTAATGAAGCGTTTTTCGCCGGGCAGCGTGCTCTGGGGTGTTTTGCCTGGCCACAAAAGTAACATTTCGGGCCCTTGGACATCGCTGCAGCAGTTGGTGCCGGGGGTGGCGGTCCCATGACCCAAGGTTGCGGCGTCCACGGTGCGGAGCGGTTAGGGGAGAATGCGTCCATATTCCGGTGGGCCGCGTCTAGCGAGAGCGCGAGGGACACTGCCTTCTTCAGGTCGATTTTGCCCTTCTCCAACAGTCTCTGCCGGGAGTAGTCGGACTTGAGGCCCGCAACGAAAGCATCTCGGATAAGTCCCTCCGTATGTGTCGCGGCCGATACCTCTTTACAATCGCAGGCTCGGCCGAGTATCTGTAGTGCCCGTAGGAATGCCTCCACCGATTCCCCGGACTGCTGTTTGCGGGATCTCAGGAGGTGTCTGGCATAAACCGTATTTACCGGGCGTGTGTATTGTCCTTTTAGCAGATCGATAGCCGCCGCGTAGGTAGTCGCGTCCTGGATGAGCGTGTAGACTTGGTGGCCCACCTTGGAGGCCAGGATTTTTAGTTTGTTTCCATCTAGTGTCACGGCTGAGGCTTCCAGGTAAGCTTCGAAGCAACGCAGCCATTGTGCGAACTTGGTAGACGAACCCGCCTCTTGAGGGTCTAGGTCCAGGCATGTTGGTCTGAGGGCATGCAGCAGCGCCTGCTGCTCAGCGTTTGGTGCCGTCATTTGCTGCAGCGCCTGCTGCTCAGCGTTTGGTGCCGACATTTTGTTTTTGTTAATAAAATTGATGCGCTATTAATTACTCATAAAAGACGGAGAGTTAGGAGAGTAACTAAAAGGCTTTTATTAACAAAGAACAGAGCATGCCTCTCGTGGTTGACTGGTTTCCAAGAAGGCAGGGGGCTGCAGAGCAGTCACCTTTATACCTGGGCGTGTGGGTGGAGCCAGGGGCGGAGCCAGCTGAGGCATGCATAGATACAACAGTGTGCAACAACAACAACAACGGTGAGCAACAGTAACAGTGGTTTACCACACAGTGGTATGTGTGTCAGGGTCTACTATACTGTCCTCAGTCCCTTGTGTTTCCTCCTGCTCACGGAGTGTCTCCTTTGGTCCATTGGTTCTGTATTTCTTCACAAACGTAGTGTTTCTCGAGTAGCGTGCTCCGTCTGGAGATTCTACTACTTGACTCCCTGTTTTACTCAAAACTTTGTGGGGTGTGGCATTAAAAGGAGTGGTGAACTTGTCCACTTTGTCCTGCCGTACCAGCACCGTGTCGCCAACTTCCACCTCTGAGTATTGTGTTCTCCGCTGTTCATCTGCGTACAGTTTGGACTTGCCTTTTTGTTCTGCGTCCCAGTCACGTACTTCCATGTCTGCGCGTGACTCTGTGATGTCTGGCAGCTTTCCTCTCATTTTCCGTTTAAAGAGCAGCTCCGCCGGGCTCTTTCCTGTCGTGGCATGGTCAATGCTCCTGTACACAGTCACATATTTTCTAAGTTCACGTTTCCAATCTAGTCCTTCTGACTGAGCAATTCTGATTCTCTTCATCAGCGATGCATTCTGGCGCTTGACTTCTCCGTTTGCCTGAGCCCATTTTGCTGTCGTTTTCAGGTGTTTGATCCCGTTGTTTTCAAAGTATTCTTTGAATAATTCAGATCTGAATTGGGGACCATTATCAGATTTGCAGGTGATTGGCAAACCATGACGGCTGAAGATTGACTCTAAACTATCAATAACCTTCTCTGTTGTTGTGGAGGTCATGATGTCATATTCATAGTAGCGACTATAATAATCAACCAGCACAAGAATGGAGTGGTTGGATGGCAAGGGTCCCAGTAAGTCTATAGCTACATCCTGCCAGGGGCCCTCCGGTAATGGTGTTGGTCTCAATGGTTCAGGTGGGTCGGGTCTGGCTACTATCTGACAGCCGTGGCACGCTTTACAGTGTTTTTCAGCTGCCTTGTCCATGCCAGGCCACCAAACCTTGGTTCTGAGATGTTGCTTTGTTCCAACTATTCCCAAGTGTCCTTCATGTGCTAACACCAGGGCTCGTGCGTGTAACACTGTGGGTAGCATGATGCGTGTTCCCCAAAGAACTAGGTACCCCACTATGCACAGCTCGTTTGCAATTGCTGCATAAGCTTTACCGTTCTCAAAATGTCCGTTTGTGATTGCCTTCCGTACCTCAATCAGCTCTGGATTGGTAGCAGAGGCTTCCTCCACCTCTCTAGTAGTGAGTGCTTTTGGTGTCGCACTCACAGCTACAAATCTCACGTATTCATCTGAGCCATGAGAATGTCTCTCCTGTTTTGCTGTCTCCCCCAGCAATCGTGACAGTGGGTCTGCAATGTTTTGCTTGCCTGGAATGTGTATCACCTTAAAATAGTACGGCTGTAATCTAAGTACCCATCTCTCTATACGGGCACAGGGTTTAGAGTGTGGGCCGTATATCACTTGTAATGGCTTATGGTCAGTTACCAAGTTAAATTTTCAGCCATACACATATGGATGCAGTCTCTCACAAGCCCATACAAGAGCTAAGGCCTCTCTCTCTGTTTGAGAGTATTTCCTCTCTCAGTCTGTTAAACTACAACTTACATAGCATATTGGCACCTCTTGTCCCTGTTGGTCCTGAACTAGTACTGCGCCTAAACCTACAGGACTGGCATCTGCTATCACCTTGGTTGGTGCGTCCTTATCAAAATATGCTAAAGTGCCGGTTCTGGCCAACTCTTCCTTGAGTGCACTGAATGACTGTCTCTGTTGTGATCCAAATTTAAATGGTGTGTCTTTTCTCGTCAGGCGTCGCAGTGGCTCTGATAGCATTGCAAACTGCGGGATGAATCTGCTACTGTACCCAACGAGTCCCAAGAAACTCCTCACCTCTGTAGCATTCTCTGGTTCCCGAGCTTCTGCCACCGCTCGCACTCTCTCTGCTGTTGGTCCGATGCCCTTTTCAGACAACAGGATTCCCATGAAAATCAATCGGTCCATGTTGAATTGGCACTTCTCTGAGTTTAGTGTCAGTCCACTTTCCATTAGTCTGGTCATGACAGCGTGCAGGCGTCTGTCGTGCGTTTCCTGGTCGTGTGCATGCACGATAATGTCATCTAAGATGTTTTCAACACCCTCTATTCCAGCTAAGGCATTAGCTATCTCGTGCTGATATTGCTCACTAGCTGAAGATACACCGAATATCATACCTGTATACTCCGTTATGTACTGCAAACGTTGTGATTTCTCGTGACTCAGGGGTCAGTTCTAGCTGGTGATAACCCCATTTCAGGTCTAGCTTACTAAACACCATCGAGCCGTTCATAACTTGGAGTATCTCATCAACGGCGGGGATTGGATATCGTTCCCTCACTATTGCCTGGTTTGCTCGTCTCATGTCTAGGCATAACCTTACATCCTTATCCGCTTTTGGTACAATAACCACAGGATTTACCCATGGGGTGGGACCAGTTACAGGTTCGATAATGTCCATGTCCCTCAATTGTTTTATTTTGGCCTCTACTGCCCCCCTTAAGTTGAATGGTATATGCCTGAGTGGCTGGGCCACAGGCTTCACTTGTGGGTTGACATACAAACTGATCTGTTTTGTGTTCAGCCTTCCTACTCCCTGGAACACCTTTGGATACCGCTGTTCTAGTAGCTGTCTTACATCTACCACAGCTGAGACATCTGCGCCTATTTTTAAAACTCCCAGTTTCATGGCTGTCTCCCTTCCTAACAACGGCTCTCCATGGCCTTTAACCACAATGAACTCCGCCTGCTCGGTTCTCTCACCTATTGTAATCCCACATGTGAATATACCTTTAACTGACAGTGGTCGGCTAGAAGCATAAGAGAATAACTTTCTCTCTGTCTTAGGGACATGTGACTGACACTTAATGTGTTCTGACTTTAATTCTTCCCATGTATTCTCATCTATCACATTACTAGTTGCACCTGAATCAATTAACATTCTCAGGTTTACCCCCCCACACAAAAGGTAAGTCTCTCTGTCACGTTATTTCCAGTAACAGCAAATGCAAGTCATTTTGTTCCTCTACATTGTTCACACTGTGTTTCTTTGTACCCTTTGTGTGGCATACTTTGGAGAAATGATCCTTTCCCTTGCACTTATGACACGTTTGTCCGCGTGCTGGGCATTTCGGATCACTGCCCATGTGGTCTGTGTGTCCACATCTGTAACATTTCCTTTCGTTCCTATCGCCATTTCCCTTTGGTTTCCCTGTCGAGCTTTTCGCATAATACCCTCTTTTCTGTGTAACATGACGAACAGTATCTGTCTCCGCCTTCTCTGTACATGACATGGCTGACATCTGCTCCTCGACGTTTTCACATTGTGAGGCCAATTGTAACGTGCGGGCGAGCGTTAGACCTTGCCCTTCCTCTAGCAATTTCCTCTGCACATAGGCTGACGTGCACCTACTCAGGATAGCGTCTCTTATTTGATTATCCGCATCCTCCCCAAAAGCACAGTCTTTAGCAGCCTGCCGCAAGCGAGTAGCAAATTGTTGCACAGTCTCACCTGTCTTCTGGGACAACTTATGAAAAGTCTGTCTAGCAAATGCTGCGTTGACCTGGGGCATGAAGTAGTGATCACTAACCGCCGCCGTGTAGTCTGCTGGCTCTCCTGTGTCCGGTAGAGTCGAAAAGATATCCTGGACATTGTAATGTATGTACCTTTAAGGGGGAGAACTACTTTTTACAGCTCCTGTATACTGTAGTACCGGCAGTGACCACACCTGTATATAAACCCTGAGTAGTGATCTGTACAGTTAGTTCTAGAGCAACCCTCATTCAGTAAACACCTGTTGATCGTTCCCTGCAGTCTGTTGTCTGATTATTGAAGGACACAACATTAAGATACATGGGTATAACATTGGCGACGACGCAGATTCGAACCTTCCTGCAACTCTGCATCACCCCCCAGGGATTCGCTCCTGGAGAACAGTGGAAGGAGGTCGAGTCCAGAAGCACAGGCGTCGACCATGGGCAACCGCCCAGTCATCCAGCGGAGATTTGAGCATCGCAGGGGAGGCTGTCGAGAGCCAGGCTTGGCTTTCCAGTCACGGTGGTCCAGCGAAACGGGCTGGCAACAGGTATTGTGCAGACCCTTCCCGGACAGCGGCGGCTAGAGCCCGACCGAGCGGCACAGAAAAAGGCCGGGCAGTGTCGACGGGGGAGAGAGAGAGGGCAGAGCACACAGGGCGCAGC
Source organism: Somniosus microcephalus (assembly GCF_052327205.1). Lineage (NCBI taxonomy): Eukaryota > Metazoa > Chordata > Chondrichthyes > Squaliformes > Somniosidae > Somniosus > Somniosus microcephalus. Next base: position 59,908 of record NW_028226081.1, on the reverse strand, counting down.
CGGTGTTCAGGACCGAGCGGCGTCAACGGGGAGAGAGACGAGAGAGAGCAGAGCGTAGCCGGTGTTCAAGGGCCAAGCAGCGTCAACGGGGGAGAGAGGCGCGCAGGAAAACGCGAGGCGCTGCCATTGCCACGAGGACCGCAGAGAGCGGCATTGGCAGCAGTGCAGGAGCAGCACACGAAACCCACAGGGCGTCGCCATTTGCCACGAGGACCGCCGAGAGCGGCGTTGGCAGCAGCGCGGGAGACACCATTTTAAGCCGCAGCGGGGAAGAAAGGAAAGCGCGGGAGACGCCATTTTAAGCCGCAGCGGGGAAGAAAGGAAAGCGCGGGAGACGCCATTTTAAGCCAGTCTAACCACACCCAAAAATGCCGAAGAGTGGCAGTATCACAGCATTCGACAATGAAGTCGAAGATTGGACGACATATGTCGAACGCATAGAAGTATACTGCAAGGCGAATGAAGTGGTATTGTTGAATTCAATGGGTGCAAAAACGTATGGCTTACCACGAAACCTAGTAACCCCAGAGAAGCCAGTGGAAAAGGATTTTGAAAACATAGTGTCAATCCTACAGGACCATTTAAACCCCACACCGCTGCTGATAGCAGAAAGATTTAAGTTTCACAAAAGGAACCAGCATAAAGATGAAAGTAATGCTGAGTATTTAACGGAACTGCGCAAGCTATCGAAACACTGCCAGTTTGGAACGGGACTAGCAGATACTTTAAGGGACAAGTTTGTGTGTGGGCTTCAAAGTGAAGGAACCCAGAAACGGCTTCTATCAGAAAAGGATCTTACGCTGGACAAGGCTTTCAGCATTGGAGTATCACACGAAGCAGCAGCACGGGGCGCTGCAGAGATACAACGGAGACCGCAAGAATATGGCACAAATGAAATGTCATACGGAACAGTGAAGTGCTATCACTGCGGCAGAACAACACACGACCATAATGATTGCTGGTTCAAGGACAAAGTGTGCAGACAGTGTGGAAAAGTAGGACACATAGCAAGAGTCTGCAGGTCGGGAAAGAAAACCAGCTGCAAGAAATCTCCACAGGAGAAGTACAAGAAGGTACATAAGGTGACGGAGAGTAGTTCAGACGAACAGAAAAGTGATGCAGACTCCGGAAGCAAGGAGCTGGGTTGTCTGAAACAACATAATGTGATCAAAACGGAGGATCACCAAACTATCTGGGTCACGCTCAAGATAGCAGGAGTCCAGTGAAAATGGAATTGGACACAGGATCAGCCCTAACAGTCATAAACTGAAGGGACTAAAAGCGGCTATTCTCACATATACCCTTGAGAGATACAAAGATTGTCTTGAAAACGTACACGGGGAAAAAAGTCTACCCCAAAGGAAAAATAAGGCTGAACATTCTATATAACGGCAAGGAAACACCAAAAATGGATCTATATGTATTGCCAGATGGAGGACCACCACTACTAGGACGTGAATGGATCCGGAAGGTACAGCTAGATTGGCATTCCATACAAGCACTGACTGTAGATGCCAAAAAGGATGACGACGTCACACCTGGACGACTGTCAAAAATGCTAACTGACGCACAAGAAGTGTTCCAGCAGAGACTCGGAACACTAAAAGGCATAACAGCGACGATCAAAATGGAGGAAAATGCAAGCCCAAAGTTTTTTAAGGCCAGACCGGTACCTTATGCGATCCGCCCAGCCGTCGAAGCAGAGCTGGAAGGTTTGGAACGTTCAGGAGTACTGTCCAAAGTGGACTGGAGCGAGTGGGCTACACCCATCGTTCCTGTAATGAAGAGATCGTTGAGTAATACGCCTGGGGAATCAAAGAAGGTTCGCATCTGTGAGGACTTTAAGGTGACAGTGAACCCAGTCCTTCACACTGTACAATATCCGCTTCCGCGGATTGAAGATATTTTCGCCTCGCTATCTGGAGGGAAGCGCTTCACTAAGATTGATCTGGCCCAGGCGTACCTGCAAATGGAGGTAGAAGAAGCCTCGAAACAGTACCTCACGATCAACACTCATAAAGGTCTCTACCAAGACAATCGGCTGGTGTTCGAGGTAGCATCAGCTCCGGCTATTTGGCAAAGGGCAATGGAACAAGTCCTTCAAGGGATTCCAGGGACCCAGTGTTATTTGGACGACATCCTGGTCATGGGCGAAAATGACAGTGATCACCTCGCCAACCTGGAGCAGGTGCTTGCTAGATTGAAGGAATATGGGCTCCGAGCTAATCGCCACAAATGCGAGTTTTTCCAGAAGCAGATCTCGTATTGTGGCCACGTTATTGATAAAGAGGGGTTACATAAGTCCCCTGAAAAGATTGAGGCAGTAGTCAAGGCTCCAGCACCGGAAAATGTGTCACAACTGAAGTCGTTCCTCGGGCTGGTGAACTACTACCATAAGTTCTTGCCGAATTTGTCTACCGTACTACAGCCACTGAACACCCTACTGCAAACGGGGGTACCATGGAAGTGGAGTGATGAATGTAAACGAGCTTTCCAGAAGAGCAAAGCATTGATCACATCAAAAGAGGTGTTGGCTCATTTCAACCCAGCACTACCAATTCGGTTGGCGTGTGATGCATCACCCTATGGCATTGGAGCGGTACTGTTGCACAAATTCCTGGACGGCTCGGAGAGGCCAGTAGCCTTTGCGTCTCGGTCACTAACCTCAGCCGAGCGTAACTACGCCTAGATTGACAGGGAGGCCCTCAGCCTAGTGTGGGGAGTGAAAAAGTTCAATCACTATCTGCACGGGCAGAAGTTCACCTTGCTGACTGACCACCAACCACTTGTCTCCATCTTTAATCCAAAGAAGGGCGTTTTGGTGATGACTGCACAACGGCTACAAAGATGGTCCCTTTTTCTTGGGCCGCACCAATATGAAATCGAGTATAAGGGCACGAAACAGCATGGAATCGCTGATGGGCTATCACGCCTGCCACTGCCTACTGCGGAGGAAGCACCAGCAGTGGATCCTGTCGAAATATTTCATTCGACTATAATTGAATGCTTGCCAGTAACTAACGCTGGTATAGAGAAGGAGACCCGAAATGACCCGACACTGTCTCGGGTATATGATTTGACGGTGAAGGGATGGCCAGCACATAGCGACTCACTGTTGCCAGCATTCTCATCCAGAAGAGAACAGTCAGTATGCCAGGGGACCTTGATGTGTGGATCCCGGGTGGTAATTCCACCCAAGTTAAGGGAGAGAGTGCTCAATGAGCTTCACGAAGGTCATCTGGGAGGGGTGAAAATGAAAAGCCTTGCTAGGGCTTATGTGTGGTGGCCGGGGATCGATCAGCAAATCGAGGACCTGACAAAGAGCTGCTCAGGATGCCAGAAGGTCCAAAATGCACCACCACATGCCTCTCTACACCCATGGGAGTGGCCCTCATCTCCATGGCAACGGGTGCATATTGAGTTTGCTCGTCCATTCATGGACTCAATGTTTTTAATTGCCGTGGATGCGCACTGGAAATGGCCTGAGGTGATCAAAATGTCCTCCACCACCACGGAGAAAACTATTGCAGTCCTATGGACCATTTTTGCCAGGAACGGCTTGCCAGAGCAGATTTGCTCTGATAACGGACCACAGTTTGTGTCCGAAGAGTTTCGAAGATTTATGAAAAGGAATGGGGTAAGGCATTACACATCCGCCCCGTATCATCCAGCCACAAATGGATTGGTTGAGAGGTTCGTACAAACCTTTAAAAAAGCAGTAAAGGCCATGTGCGATGACGACATTCCACTGCAGCATAAGGTGGACAATTTCCTGTTAGCCTACAGAAATGCGACACATGCAGTCACCAACCAGGCTCTGGCCATGATGTTCTTTAACCGAAGGTTGAGATCTCGTCTGGATTTGCTCAGACCAAATGTACGAAGAGATGTTGAGAGTAAGCAATTCCAGCACATCAATGAGAAGCCGACAAGGAGCTTCAATGTAGGGCAACCAGTCTTGGCCCGCGACTACCGAACAGAGAAATGGCAACCAGGAACGATATGCACACGGCAGGGGCCACTAATGTACACAGTGGATGTTGGGGAGAACATTGTGAGACGCCATGCTGACCAGATCCTAGAGTCACAGGAACGAGTCAACCCCATGTCTCGGCCATACGTACCTGGTGAGGAACCCACGTACAGGTCGCATCTACCTCAGAAACAATAGCATTGGAAGCTGATGAATCAATTAACGACAGGGTGTTAGAATCGCCTCCGCACCAAGAGCGAGACACTCGGGAAAGTCATTATCCAGAAAGAATCAGGAAGCCTCCCCAAAGACTGAATTTATAAATAGACTATTTTCAGCTAATGTTGCATGTTAAAAGTGTTAATTGTAATTAGTTTGATATTTAATTGTTAAATGAGTGTTATGGTACTGTTAATCTAAAAGGGGAGGAATTGTAATGTATGTACCTTTAAGGTGGAGAACTACTTTTTACAGCTCCTGTATACTGTAGTACCGGCGGTGACCACACCTGTATATAAACCCTGAGTAGTGATCTGTTAAGTTAGTTCTAGAGTAACCCTCATTCATTAATCACCTGTTGATCGTTCCCTGCAGTCTGTTGTCTGATTATTGAAGGACACAACATTAAGATACACGGATATAACGGACATCTGGTCCTGTTAGGTGTCGAAGTAGAGCTCTTCTCCTCTGCTTTGTGGCACCTGTAGAGGTATCGTCGATAATGAGTCCTTTGCCGTCGGCATAAAGCTCAAAAGAAGTTAACCACCTCGTCCATCTTGGACCCAACGTGGCTGGCTCGGCGAAGCATGCAAAATTTTGAATGCCGGTCTTCTCCATCCTAGCTAAATAAAACTTGGGCAACTACCTATCTAAAATGATTCCATTCGTTATCCTCGTCGCCAATGTTGTATCTATGCTTTAATGCGTTCAATCAAGCATGTAGATACGTCGAATTAAATCAGAGTCAGGCAGACAGGCTTATAACTGCGATGTTCACTTTATTGCGTAAAATGGCCGACTGCCCTTTTCCCGGGTAATTCCCATAATGCAATGCACATTACATTACTGTATTGACTGGTGTCAAACTCGCAATCAATACACGACAGTGCAGTCTACAACTGGGCCTTCCAGGACCAGAGCTGATCATGGGTGTCCTGCAACGCCATCTGAAGTCTCCCGCACGGACACTCAGCAGCCTTCCACCAACCCTGCTGCAGCCACTGGGCCAACACTTCATAGGAGCACTGGAGTAGGCAAAGGCCCAGTAACGAGAGGCACTAAGGGATTGCACAAGGGTGAATAGTTAATATTCTTGTTGTAAATATGTGTTCACTGATTTTGGATAAATTTAATGGCCCAGTAATTCCTGTCGGGGGCTTGCCGCGCGTGCAAGCCCCCGATGTGCGCTCACCCTGCGCGCCGACATCTGAAATCTGGCCCGCAGTGGCTTTCCTGTCAGTGGCCAGGTTCTGATGTCGGCGCGCTGTGCTAACCTGACCCAGCGGCGTAGTTAGTGCGATGTGCCGGCTGGGATCAGGTGAGCACTGTTCAGCCAATCAGGGGAAGGGAAACTTCATTCATACGTTTGATAGTAAAGACTGTCAAACTCATGAAAAGTACTGCACCCCAAAACACTACTTAAACTTTAAATAAAATTTTAAAAAACACCCCAATAATTAAATTAACTATGAATAACTTTAAAAAACTATTTTAAACAATTAATCAAATTTTTGAAAAAATAAATTTTTAAAAAATAGGGTCTAAAACTAAACTTACCTTACTGTAGATTCTTTAAAAATAATAAACCTGTGGAAAAAAAAGATTCTAAATTGTACTAAAAGACCACTTACCTGTAAAACTAAGTACTTACGTCTGGTTTTTCCACGCGTAAAAACCAGAGGCCTTTACACATGCGCAAATCTGTAAAAATACAGGAAATCCAAGTCGCACGCGCTGCCCGATACCGCGCATGCGTTCAGCCTCTTAACCCCTTGGGTCAGAGGACAGGAAATGCCGGTTTTCAGCGCATGCGCTGTGCATGCTGAAAACCGACAATTCCTCCTGGCACACGCGTGAGTACCCCGTCCTTACTCACGCGTTGTGACAGGAATTACTGGGCCATTAATTCAGTTTGGATTCTTTTGTGGTGTGTCTCATTTCAGCTTTGCACTATGATATGGCCTGCGACAGGGATGGAATGATGGGGATGTGGTGAGCAACGAAGATCTGGGGTTTAATTCATTCGAACCGGAGTCTGATGAGGTGACCACAGACCGTCCTTCCAGAAGGCAAATTGAGTGGCTGCCTCCTCCCTCGCTCCTGTCCTACCTCCTCGTCTTCTTTGTCCTCGTCCTCCTTGTCCTCTCCCTCTTCCTTCTCCTGAGGTGGCCCCGCAATCTCTGGTGGCAAGAGCTGGGCTTTCGTGATGGCCAAGTTGTGGAGCATGCGGCAGACGACTACGAAATGAGACACCCGCTCAGCTGAGTACTGGAGGGCTCCTCCCAAGCAGTCAAGGCAGCGGAACCATTGCTTGAGCACCCCGATGGTCTGCTCGATGATGTTCCTGGTGGTGGCATGGCTCTCATTATATGAGTGCTGGGCAGGAGTGTTGGCATTGTGGAGGGGAGTCATGAGCCAGGTGGAGAGCGGATAGCCCTTGTCTCCGAGCAGCCAGCTGCGAACTTGACGGGATGGCTGGTATAGTGCTGGTACACTGGTCTGGTGCAGGATGAAGGCATCGTTGCTGCCAGGATAGTGGGCATTGACATTGAGGATTCACTGTCTGTGGTCGCACACCAACTGCACATTAAGTGAGTGGTAGCCTTTGCGGTTATGGAAGATCTCAGGATTATTATGTGGTGTCCGCAAAGCCAAGTGGGTGCAGTCAATGGCGCCCTGCACCATGGGAAACCCCGCTATCCTGGCAAAGCCACATGCACGCTCGAGCTGCTTCTCTATGGTGATGGGGAAGGAAATGTAGTCCCTTCTCCTACTGTAGAGAGCCTCTGTGACCTCCTGGATGCAGCGATGGATGGCGAACTGCAAGTTGTCAGCTATGTCTACTGTTGCAGACTGGAAGGATCTGCTGGCGAAGAAATTGAGGGCGATGTTGACCTTGACTGCCACTGAGAGAGCTGTGCTTACCCTGATCTGAGGCTGGTGGTCTGGTTGCAGGAGGTGGCAGAGTTCTGTGACCACCTCCTTGGTGAAGTGGAGCCTTCTAATACTTTGCTCCTCGCTTAATTGGAAGTAGGAGAAGTGCTCTCGGAATACTCTTGGAGGATAAGGCCTCCTGTTAAGAGCCCCGATGGCCCTCCTCCTCCCTCTGGGCACATGTTCCAATCTTTCCCGCTGTCTCTGCTCCCTCCACCGTAGATCCTGGAGGGCGAGGTCAACTGCCAGTACAGCCCCCATTAATGTAACCAAGTGTAGCAGTTTGATTTTTTAAAAATAATAAATGTAGCTACTTTTTAGTTGCCACAACACTCCTGATACAAAAGAACATTTAAATTACTGAATGAAACTGTTGGACTATGTGAAACTGACATGAAACCACTGAAACTCCACTAACCTGACAGCTGTGACTCATTACTGATGATCCCTTTAAATAACGTCCCTGGAGCCAGCTTCCTGGTGCTTCATGCTAGCTCTCCCTGTCGCTGTTTACTCCAGGCGTTAAGGTAGGTGGCGACAATCAGTTTCGCAGATTGGGCGGTCAGTGAGCATTGCACACTCACTGACGTCACAATCCACCTGGCATTGAGGCTCCTGGTGATTGTTGTTACCAGCGGCGCTGCGTGGGGCGGGGGGGGGGGCTGGGAGGCCAGGGTTTGGCATGTGGTGCTGGATTCGCCTTGCCCCGGCGATAATGCACTAGAGCCCCGTTAGCGCCATCTGCTGGCACTAATGGGAGGCACTAAGGTACCGAATTTTTCCCCCAGCAGTTTAGTCAGCATCTGTAAAGAGAGTAGACAGGTTAACGTTTCAAGTGTGTACTCTTCATTAGAACTTGGAGTTTTGATGAAGAGTTTGCACCCAAAATGCGGACTGCCTGTACTCTTCACAAATGCTGATTGACCTGCTGTGTGTCTGATTTTATCTCCTGTTTCCCAGCATCTACAATATTTAGCTTTTTATCTGCTCATACTATTTTCCTGGGAATGATACCTTTACGTGGGGATGGAGAGGTGTGAGTAGACAGAAAAATGTAATAAACTGGGGAAAGGATGAACAAACACAAGTCCCTAGAAATGGCATCGCACTGTGCTAATTTTACAGGTATAAAACGGCACATAAGCGTTAAATATGGTGGGTGGCATGTAAATGCTCATTCCACGCTGAATGTGCGCTGCTCTCAACATTGGCAAAGGCTCCTCCATAGGCATCCGAGGTGGGCACCTGAAACAGGTGTTAGCCATTTTGCATAGGCAAATAAAAGACCTTGCGTCTGTGAAGCTCCCTTTGCAACATTCGATTGTGCATGACTGCAGCATGTGCGTACATGCTGCGATCAGTTTCTTCAGGCGCTTGGCTGCTAAACCAGCGGTCTTTAAAGGGACCACTAAAGGCTGTCACCAGAAAGGTAAGTTTGCACTTTTTTACTTATCTTATTGTGGAGCCGAGAGGAGCAGGAGTAGGTGAGTTCCTCTCAGCTCCACATTAACTCCACGGGCCACTGCCAGCCACCACTCGCCTTCCTCCCCACCCACCCCAGCCTCTCGGCTGGTGTCAGAGCCAGATGATCGTGCTGCTCCCCTAGGACAGCGAGCTGCCTCTGAAGCTGTGACTGGTGCCTGTCGCAAATTAGGTCAACGGACCAATAGGCAGTGGACCTGCCACCGGCCTCATTAGTAGCACGCAGCACGCTCTGCACCAGGATCACACCCTAATTCGGGTGCGATCCATTTACAGGCCATGATTCTTTTGTTCCTCTGGAGGTAATTTTAACTTTTGGCAATAGTGTAAGTGGTGCAATATTGGATTGGCTGCCCATTATACACCTCTCCCAATTTTTTGTTTCCATGAAGTGACTCACCAAAATGACCTCCTCTGTGCTGTGTACTGTGATGTAGTCACAAGGGGGCAGCAGTGCATTATTTGTGAGAAATTCTAGCCGGGGCTCCAATGACACTCCTGAATAAAAGGTTTAAAAGTAGTGAGGATTTAATACAATTAGTGCAAAAAAAGTTGAGCACCGCTTTATAGGGATACCCCATTAAAAAGGATATTTTCATCCTGTATTACTTTGTACATGGTTTGCTTATTGTTAATGATTGAATAAAGAGGACAGTTGGTTGCTGTAGGGTGTTGTGGCGGTACCACTGGTTGTCCCTTACATTGAGACACATAATTCCCTTTAACTTACCTTTTGGGGCCGTTGCCCTTTTAACTTACCTGTTGGGGCCATTGCCCCTTTAAGACGCGCCCTAGCACGCTGACGTCATGTCACGTACAACGTGATGTGCGTGCGCCGGCACAGCCCGGCCTAGTGTCTTCGGCCTCAACGGCCAGCCGACGGGAGCGACGTGATCTTCCGCTCCCGCGGCAAGCACCGGCACAGCCCGGCCTAGTGTCTTCGGCCTCAACGGCCAGCCGACGGGAGCGACGCAATCTTCCGCTCCCGCGGCAAGCACCGGCACAGCCCGGCCTCCCGACTTCGGCCTCAACGGCCAGCGACGCAACGACGAGCATCACGTGACGCCCTAAGCGCGGGAAACGTGAACAACGTGATGATGTCACAACACAAACGCGATGACATCATCACGCTCCCCACAGGACTGCGAACTCAGTCCTCGTGGAGTCCCCGCTGGGACAAGACCTACACCACGGTGCTCCTACAGTCAGCCATCTTACCTGCTATCTTACCTGCTGTAATTAGCCTGTTCCTGTAAATAAACAACTTGTTAATAGTTCGTCGAAGTCAAACTCTCTTATTTAGTGGCGATCTACACGAACCGCTACATTGGTGACCCCACGACGTGAGTACGGGAGCTCATCAATTCCAACGCTACAATTGGTGAACCCGTATCCGTGAACGATTTTCACGGTAGCAATGCGCGCCTGAACCTCGTCTTCCCACAAGACGACCAATGCACAACCGACGAACAACCACGGAACAGCAACCGCCTAACATCGATTCCACCAAAAGCGACCCCGTCTTTGCGTACGTATTCGCAATGGAAGCGCAGCTTGGAGGTGAGCCCGTTTTTCACGAACGCTCTCACAGAGGTAGAGCACGACCAACGGCAACCGTCGTCCACCAGCGCTACAATTGGTGGGTTTGTGAACGTCTTTCACAAACGAAGCACGCTATGGAAGCATCAGCCGTTCTGCTGTCGCTACCGCAATCCAGGGAGCCACGGTCTCCCTTGTGCTTTATGAAGGAAGAAGCCCTGTTCACCGAGAACATCAATGCGGCACAGACCACGCACGTGCTCACGGTCTCCGTATTCGACTCTTCTACCGCCATACGGATCGTCCGCCTCTACGTCCAAAGCAACAGCAAGTATACATCTCTCCAAGCGCGGGGTACAGCATGTTTGGGCCCACAAGATCGGAGCGTGCCCCGCGGGGATACCACGAGGATTCACCCCTGCAAAACACGTGGACGCACTCCTCGCGCACGAGGACCCATCCCTCGCGAACCACGAGAACCCATCCCTCGTGAACACCGACGACTCCTCCGCCGACGACGCACCAGCCCTTCAGCCTACTGGTTGTGTTACCTACTACACGATTCGGCGTGAACAAAAGCGTGCCGCCCTCCCGGCTGTTTTCTCCTAAATCTACAACAGTTTCAAGTGTTGCCGCCCTCCAGGCAGAGTTAACCCCTCCTGAAAGCAACAACAACCTGGACCGTTGCCGCCCTTTCTCCAGTTTTCCCTTTAACAAACGCAAACGTCTACTGAAGCTGCACACATCGAGGACGGGTCCAACGGGCATCCTGCGGCTGCGATCCGCCACGTGAAAGTTGCTAGCCTCACCGAACACATCAACGCAGCAACTCTTCACCCTCCATTGTGTTATCGTCGTAGCACTATGGCACGCACCGTTCCGTGCGTTCCAGCCTCCCGAAGGTTTCGCTCACCTGTCGGCGAGTTCACCGACCTCACCAGTCAAGTCCTCCTGGATCGCCCGTCTGCGTTCCTGCAGATTTCGTCGGAACAAGGACTTGTTTCAACATCAACGGAGACATCGCCCGCGTCCGCCCAACCTGCCCGGCACTCTGACAAGGCCTGCTGTTTCGCACGTCTCCACGGTCCTTCGCCTGACGGATACATTTTATTCGCCACGACGCACGTAAGGATCCGCTCACGAGCAGCATCTTCATACCTCGCCTACCAAGTCGAGACAGCACGACCGCCGTGACCACCAGCTCATCAGACCATCTCATCCTTGGACTTTCGTTAAAGCGAATTCTGGGGGGGCCTATGTGGCGGTACCACTGGTTGTCCCTTACATTGAGACACATAATTCCCTTTAACTTACCTTTTGGGGCCGTTGCCCTTTTAACTTACCTGTTGGGGCCATTGCCCCTTTAAGACGCGCCCTAGCACGCTGACGTCACGTCACGTACAACGTGATGTGCGTGCGCCGGCACAGCCCGGCCTAGCGTCTTCGGCCTCAACGGCCAGCCGACGGGAGCGATGCGATCTTCCGCTCCCGCGGCAAGCACCGGCACAGCCCGGCCTAGCGTCTTCGGCCTCAACGGCCAGCCGACGGGAGCGACGCAATCTTCTGCTCCCGCAGCAAGCACCGGCACAGCCCGGCCTCCCGACTTCGGCCTCAACGGCCAGCGACGCAACGACGCGCATCACGTGACGCCCTAAGCGCGGGAAACGCGAACAACGTGATGATGTCACAACACAAACGCGATGACGTCATCACGCTCCCCACAGGACTGCGAACTCAGTCCTCGTGGAGTCCCCGCTGGGACAAGACCTACACCACGGTGCTCCTACAGTCAGCCATCTTACCTGCTACCTTACCTGCTGTAATTAGCCTGTTCCTGTAAATAAACAACTTGTTAATAGTTCGTCGAAGTCAAACTCTCTTATTTAGTGGCGATCTACACAAACCGCTACAGTGTTCACGTTTAGAGGCAACACTTGTATACATATTTGAAATAATAAAGCTAAATCGGAGTATTTTCTAAATGTTGAGAAACTAGGAACTGTCGAGGAGCAAAGAGATGTGGGAATCCAAGTACACAAATCATTAAAAGCTAGATGGAATTTTAGCCTTCATCTCTAGGGGGCTGGATTACAAATGGCAGGAAGTGGTGCTTCAGTTGTACAGAGCGTTGGTCAGACCCCATCTGGAGGACCACACTTCAGGAAGGATGTATTAGCCTTGGACACAGCACAGATTCACCAGAAAGATACCGGTTTTAGACGGTTAAGTTATGAGGACAGGCTACATAAACTTGGTTTGTATTCCCTTGAGTATAGAAGGTTGAGGGGTGATCTGATTGAGGTGTTTAAAATGTTAAAAGGATTCAATAAGGTAGTTAGGGAGAAACTATTTCCTCTGGTGGGAGAAATCCAGAACGAGGGAAGATAATCTTAAAGTTAGAGCCAGGCCATTCAGGAGTGAAATCAGGAAGCTCTTTTTCACACAAAGTGTCGTGGAAATCTGGAACTCTTTCCTCCAAAAGGCTGTGGATGCTGGGATAATTGGAGATTGCTAGATTTTTGTTAAGCAAGGGTATCAATGGATATGGAGCAAAGGCGGGTAAATGGAGTTGAGGTACAGATCAGCTGGTACTAATTGAATGGCGGAGCTGGCATATCTACTGTGTCTGTCTAACTATCTACTATAAAAGCAGTTCATTTATGCATACTTACTGCTCATCATACATCATGTATCACACTTGCACCCAATTAGCTTAGATTTCATCGTCATAAAACATCAGCAAATGGCAACTGGACAAGTAAGTAACATATGAAATCAGAAAGTACTAAGCAACAATCAGAACCATCAATTGTCAAGATAAAATAAATTATAAATCAAATATGAGCTGTCAGCAATAGCTTCCAATAAAGAGAAGCTGAACCCACCAGCTTGTTCTAAAAATAAATTGAAAATCCTTTCAGCTATCATTTTCAGTTCTTAATTAAACTGAGCACTTACTATTAGCAATACATAAAACATTATATTTTTTATGTTTGAAATGCCTGTAATAATGCTTCTCTTAGAATGACTTTGTCTATGTGAGAAGCATGGGCCTTAATTCCATGCAGTTAGCTGAAGAGACTCAAGCTGGCAGGCTGGAAGCAGAATCTATATTTAGCTTTGGAAAGAGCAGTGGATAAATATTTGAAAGAAAAATTAAAAGGGTGTGGGAAAGCACAGGGAGTGGGATTACATGGACAGGCCTTTCAGAAAGCCAGCGCTGGTACAGTGAGCTGAAGGTTATCCTCCTATGCTATAAATTTTTGGGGGGTTGAATTTCTGCGGCTCTTCCCCCGAAGTATCAATGGACGATCGGCAGAACCACAGGGAAATTCACCCCTATAATTCTAACTACAGTCCCATTAGCTGCGTTGGAACTCCTTATAACAAAACTTATTTGGACTTTAAAAAATCCTTTGACGGCATCCCACTTTAGAGGCTACTAATGAAACTAAATTCCTTCGGAGTCCTGGGCAGAATGTGGAACTGGGTAAACAGCTGGATAAATTTTGTAAAATAAAAAAGTTTTTGAAAATGTTAAAGTTAAAATAATGTTTGTGCTTAGACATTTGGGAATGCCTTCACCTCATCAACCGCAGCAGTTCAAGAAGGCGGCTCACCACCACCTTTTCAAGGGCAATTAGGGATGGGCAATAAACGCTGGCCTTGCCAGCGATGCCAACATCCCATGAGCAAATTTTTAAAAATGAATTGTTAAATGTTTGCCAGTTTTCTTGTTCCAGCTTGTTAAAAAATGAAAACCGATCACTGCTGAGAGATATAGGGGTGGATTTTACCCCAGACCAGTATCGGGTGGTTGGGCAGGGGAACGTGCTGACCGGTGGCCTGGTAGTTTTTGGCGACCGGGCCTCATCAACATCAGGCCAGTGGGTTGTGGCTCATAAACGAGTGTACAAGGTCGCAATATCGGGCAGTCTAGCTGACCTCTGAGCTGGAGGAAGGTAGCACTTGGGGGTGGGGGGTGGGTGTGGGTCGGTGTGGGGGGATCTCTGAGGAGTGAGGAGCCGGAGTGGCAGTGGCCCAGGCTGGCTTTATGGGGATGGATGGAGCACTACTGCTCGAGTCTGGACATAACAGAAGCATTGATGAGGGTTTCAACAGCAGATGGGCGGAGACGGGCGATGTTAGAGGTGGAAGTCTGCAGTCTTTGCCATGGAGAGGATATGAGCTTCAGCAGAAGGGTCAGGGTAGTCGAGGGATGAGATTCAGTGGAAAAGTTGGGGTACCTGAGGATGGGCTTCAGTAGAAGCGTTAGGATACTAGAAGGATGAGCTTTGGTGGAAGGGTTAGGGTAGTAGAGGGATTGGCTTCAAAAGTAAAATGGCATTATCTTGTCCTTGACATGTTCTCATGTCCCTTAAATAAGCAAATATGAAAGCCTATCCCACAAAAATTGTGTCCAAAACAAGTTTTGAAAGGAAATGAATACATTGTCATATTTATCGCCCAATTATTCATAATTATTAAAGAAAAACTTCTGTACCCAAGGCTTAAATGATTGTCAACAACTCTGGAGCCCACAGACACCCTCTGAATCAATGCTGACAAAGCTCTTAACATGTCAGTGGGGACCATGTGTTGTGCTGCTCCTTTTCTGATGGCACTTTTTTCTTTTTTCCAGTTTTCATATTCTTTGGGTGTACAGCACTGATAGCGTAAGGTCCTGTCTATAAATTTGATATGGCGCAGGGACTGAGGGATTGGAAAGTGTTGAGGGAAAGAAAAATTAGCTAATTAAAAAAAATCCTTTTGCTGTTTTTTTCCTCTCTCTTCGACTCCTGAAGTCCTGACCCTCTGCTGAGGTAGGGTTCCATGAATGCAGGTGGTACCTTGCCTGAGTAGCCATCTATCTATATATATGTATATATAAAAAAAGGATAGTGGTGTCTGTGTCTGTCTGTCTGGGCATCACTCAAAAGTTATAGAGCGTACCTACACATATGTTATATCAAAAGAAAGGTTATGATTAGGAGGGTGTTCGAGGCATATTTACTTTTTGGTCAGACAAAAATTGTTTGGACAGTAGACAAAAAACATTCAAAATTCCGCTCATTAGCGATTAGCGGTTGGCCAATCATACGGGGGAAATCCGCTCATTAGCATTGAGTGACGTGAAGGTTGACCAATCCTACGGGGGGAACGTGCTGCATCACGGGGGGCGTTTCATGGCGTGTGTGGGCGGGGCCTAATCTTTCAAACTGCCATTAATTCGGCCATCTTTACCTCAGCTTTTACTTTTATTCACTTTTTAACAGCTGCCATCTTCCTGTTCTATATGGCTTAATGCCAGATCATGTAGTGCAGTTGTCTTCTTAGCTATGGGATGCTTAAAAACCTGAACTTTAATACAGGGAACTAAGGAAAATAACAAATTAATTCAGTTTTAAATAGTTTTTAGGAACAGTTAGAAATGAAGTGATCCATTTCAAGTATGAAGGAACTCAGTTGTCTTCCAGGGAAGGTCTCCCCACCTTGTGGAGCTGGAGGCCCCAGCCGGGGACTCGGGCTTTCCCCCTCTCGGCCCGGTTCTCGGCTCCATTTGCGGCCGGGGACTCGGGCTTTCCCCCCCTCGGCCCGGTCCTGGAGCTCGGCTCCATTTGTGGCCGCGGGCCGGGGACTCGGCCTTTCCCCCCTTCGGCCCGGTCCCAGGGCTCGGCTCAGTGTCCGGGCCTGAGGCGCTCGGGAGGGAGAGGGGAAGGAGGGAGAGGGGAGGGAGGGAGAGGGGAGGGAGGGACAGAGAGGAAAGCAGGGAGATACAGGGGGAGGGAGAGAGAGAGGGGGAGGGAGGCAGGGAGAGGGAGAGAGAGGGAGAGGGGAGGGAGGGAGAGAGAGCGGGGAGGGAGGGGGAGAGGGGAGAGACAGGGGCAGGGAGAGAGAGAGGGGAGAGAGAGAGGGGCAGGGAGAGAGAGGGGGAGAGAGAGAGAGGGTGAGGGAGGGAAAGAGTGAGGGGGTGGGAGAGGGAGGGAGAGCTCGCCTTCTTCCTTCCTTCCTTCCTTCGCAGGGGTCCATCGGGCCAGGCCTGAGGCGCTCCTTCCCCCCCTCTCTCTCCAGGCTAATCCCGAACTAAATCCAGCAGTCTCTCTCTCTCTCTTCCCCCCCGTCTCTCTCTTCCCCCCAGTCTCTCTCTCTCTCTCTCTCTCCCCCGTCTCTCTCTTCTCCCCCCAGTCTCTCTCTCTCTCTCTCTCTCTCTCCCCCCAGTCTCTCTCTCTCTCTCCCCCCCAGTCTCTCTCTCTCTCTCTTCCCCCCAGTCTCTCTCTCTCTCTCTCTTCCCCCCAGTCTCTCTCTCTCTCTCTTCCCCCCAGTCTCTCTCTCTCTCTCTTCCCCCAGTCTCTCTCTCTCTCTCTCTCCCCCCAGTCTCTCTCTCTCTCTCTCTCTCCCCCGTCTCTCTCTCTCTCCCTTCCCCCCAGTCTCTCTCTCTCTCTCTCTCCCCCCAGTGTCTCTCTCTCTCCCCCCAGTCTCTCTCTCTCTCTTCCCCCAGTCTCTCTCTCTTCCCCCCAGTCTCTCTCTCTCTCTCTCTCTTCCCCCCAGTCTCTCTCTCTCCCCCCCAGTCTCTCTCTCTCTCTCCCCCCCAGTCTCTCTCTCTCTTCCCCCCGTCTCTCTCTCTCTCTCTTCCCCCCAGTCTCTCTCTCCCCCCCAGTCTCTCTCTCCGCCCCAGTCTCTCTCTCTCTTCCCCCCCAGTCGCTCTCTCCACCCCGTCTCTCTCTTCTCCCCCCAGTCTCTCTCTCGATCCCCGGGCCTCTCTCCCCCCCCCAAGTTTCTCTCTCTCTCTCTTTCCCTCTCTCTCTCTCTCTCTCTCCTTCCCGCACAGACAGACAGACAGACAAACTCATTTATATATGTATATAAAAATTATTTCTACTTTTTTCATAACAACATGCCCTCAAAAAACCCTCGGCACCGCCGGGCACTCCAGCTAGTTCTTCATAAGTGAATGTATTTTCCCTCCTTCCAACTCTGTTTTGCTTCTCCCTCCTGATGCCACAGAAATTAACAAAATTACTGTGTGCTGGGAGAGGGTTTAGGCATGACCTCACATCGATTAGCACAACAGTCTTCTGCAACAAAGCATAGTTGCATCTAATCTGAAAAGATGAAGGTTTGAGTTGGTAAAGGAAGCATGTACTGAGTCATGCAGCACAGTAAATTCTAGTTTAGATCTCTGGTCTTTGCTGAGTTAACTGCTCTCAGCAGGATGATGCTGGAGGTACTGCATTTGACCTCAAGACCCTTGAGCTATAGTGGGGGAAAATCATCCAAGGATTACTTCTGATTATAAGGCATTGATCCTTGCATGTGTGGAGGTCTGTCTGGTGAGGACAGGGTTGGGATCAGCTTTGATGTGCTTCATGGTAGATTAGCTAACTCTAACCGTCTAGGTTCACACATGATGAGCTCGATTTTCATTGGGCCATGGAGTCGGGCTTGGAGGCATGCGAGGGGTTAAAATCGCAAAAACTGGTGGGCGGGACCACCCCCCGCTGCCTGGTTCCTGACTCCGAGCAATTTTAACTCGGGCGTGTCTGATGGTCCCGACTCTGTCCCGCATCCAACAGGTCTTTAAGGCCCTTAATTACTATTAAATGGCCTCTATAATCCTATTTTAACAGGGCCTTGCAACTTTAACCCTTTTCCCACGTAAAACATGCCTGGTGGGAATCATGACTGTGAAACCTGGCGTTAGCACTATTGGCTTGCTGACTATCACCTGCAGGTCAACCATTAAAGAGGAGATTTGATCAGCCATCATTTGCAGGTGGCAGGACTTAGTGGTCTCAGGCCTGGGGCAACTTTTACCAGGCTTAACCACACCTGTGGAAGTTTGGAGCCTCACACCTATCTCCAGTGTGGCCTCCTGGGAAACCCCTCTCACCACCTTCACTCAGCGTTTTCTCAACGGAGGCATATACCAGAAGCATGGGAGCCATTTATTTCCTTCCCATCTGGGCATTAGAGGAGCTCGAGCACCAGCCGCGGCAGCAGCAGAACCAGGAACAACAGCAGCACCAGCAACAGCAGCAGCAGCAGGAGCGCCAGACTGCTGCTCACCCACCTGAGGCTGCACAGGCCAGAAGGGGCCAGCGCCTGGAAGCCCGTCGGCGCAGGAGATACCCCCCGAACAGGGTCTATAGATGCAGGGTCACCTATCTCAACATGTCTGAGCAGCAGTGCCAAAGGCTGCTCCGACTTTCGCAAGAGGTAGTGATTGACATCTGCGCAATGCTACAGCAAGACCTGCTGCCCAGAGGACCAGGTGGACAAGCATTACCAGTGGCTGTCAAAGTCACCACAGCACTCAACTTTTTTGCCTCAGGCTCATTCCAGGGATCAGCAGCAGACATCAGCGGCATCTCCCAGGCGGCCGCACACACTTGCATCATGCAGGTAACTGATGCCCTCTTTGCCCTCGCGCACAATCACATCCATTTCACCAAGGATCGAGCAAGTGTCACGGCGCGAGCGGTTGGATTAGCTCATCTGGCAGGCTTTCCAAGGGTGCAGGGCGTCGTTGACTGCACACATGTGGCCCTTAGAGCACCCCATCACAATCCAGGTATTTTTGTCAACCGCAAGGGCTTCCACTCCCTTAACGTTCAGCTGGTGTGTGACCACAAGAAGGAGATTTTGCATGTTTGTGCTATGTACCCTGGCAGTTGCCATGACTCCTTCATACTGCGCCAGTCTAGTGTGCCTCTGCTATTCAGTCCACCAGACCAACTTAACGGATGGCAACTTGGAGACAAGGGCTATCCCCTGAAGACGTGGCTGATGACGCCGTTGAGGAGGCCAGCCAACGAAGCTGAGGAGCGCTACAACTCCAGCCACATTTCCACCGGATACATTATTGAACAAACCATCGGTTTGCTGAAGATGTGCTTCAGATGCCTGGACAGATCAGGTGGAGCCCTGCAGTACTCAGCAGCCGGGTCTCCAGAATCGTCGTGGTTTCACAGAATCACAGAATCACAGAAACCCCACAGTGCAGATAGAGGCCATTTCGGCCCATCGAGCCTGCACCGACACATATCCCACCCGATCCCTGTAACCCCTGCACCAACACATATCCCACCCTATCCCCGTAACCCCACGTATTTAATCCCCCTAACACTAAGGGTCAATTTATCATAGCCAATCAACCTAACCTGCACATCTTTTTTTGTGCACTTCACAACATGGCGCAGCGTTGTGGCTTGCAGATTCCTGAGGACCAAGTGGCTCCTCACATATCCTCCTCAGATGAGGAGGAGGAGGAGGAGGGCGAAAACGAACATCCTGCAGAGGCCCATCAACCAGCGGCAGCATTATGCGAGCACATTGCTGCCTGGGATGCAAGGAACGCACTCTTCTTGGTCAGATTTGCTTAGCCTAGTCAATCAAACACTTTTGCCTCGCAGCTTCTTACCTGAGCATCGACAATGGCCAAGACCCTGCAGATTCCTAGCTATTTGACCAGCATACTGACAATTGCAAGTAATCCTAAGCCCTCAATGTGAAAGTCCCATTCGCGAAATGACACATGCCACAAATACAGCAGTAGCCATCAGATTTTTCATTAACATTATTAATCTGATGGCTTTTTCTAACAATACATCAAATTTCACCCAAGTGACTACCCTTGTGACTACTTGTGCTTTATCTTCCTCTTACGCGTGCTCCTACGTAGTGGTTCCCCTGTGGCTTCAGCAGATGTGGAGGCCCCTTGCTCACTTTCCTGCTGCTCCTTCCTCGACACCTTTGGCGGGCGTCCTCTGGGGTGGCGAGCCTGTGAGGGCTCATCAACAGTCTGCTGCTCCTGCGGCTGTGCAGGGGTTGAGACGTCTATCTCACTTGGGTGTGGACTCCGGCAGGCCTCTGACCGAGGGCTCTGCACTGGCATGGAAGTGTGAGCGCTTGGAGAGGAACCCCCACTTTCTTGAGGTCTGCCACCAACCTCCCTCTCATGGGTCAGCTCCCCCTCCGCGCCTGCAAGTGGCTGGAGAGCACCTTGCTGCACATCAGGGGGGCCATGGGGACCTGTATCTGCAATGGCAGTCCTACTCAGAAGTGTTAGATCCGTGTATCTTGATGTTGTGTCCTTCAATAATTAGACAACAAGACTGCAGGGAACGATTCAACAGGTGTTTAATGAATGAGGGTTACTCTAGAACCATCTGTACAGATCACTACTCAGGGTTTATATACAGGTGTGGTCACTGCCGGTACTACAGTATACAGGAGCTGTAAAAAGCAGTTCTCCCCTTAAAGGCACATACATTACAATTCCTCCCCTTTTAGATTAACAGTACCATAACACTCATTTAACAATTAAATATCAAACGAATTACAATTAACACTTTTAACATGCAACATCAACTGAATATAGTCTATTTATAAATTCAGTCTTTGGGGAGGCTTCCTGATTCTTTCTGGATAACGCCTTTCCCGAGTGTCTCGCTCTTGGTGCGGAGGCAATTCTAACACCCTGTCGTCAGTTGATTCATCAGCTTCCAATGCTATTGTTTCTGAGGTAGATGCGACCTGTACGTGGGTTCCTCACCAGGTACGTATGGCTGAGACATGGGGTTGACTCGTTCCTGTGACTCTAGGATCTGGTCAGCATGGCGTCTCACAATGTTCTCCCCAACATCCGCTGTGTACATTAGTGGCCCCTGCCGTGTGCATATCGTTCCTGGTTGCCATTTCTCTGTTCGGTAGTCGTGGGCCAAGACTGGTTGCCCTACATTGAAGCTCCTTGTCGGCTTCTCATTGATGTGCTGGAATTGCTTACTCTCAACATCTCTTCGTACATTTGGTCTGAGCAAATCCAGACGAGATCTCAACCTTCGGTTAAAGCACATCATGTCCGGGGCCTGGTTGGTGACTGCATGTGTCGCATTCCAGTAGGCGAACAGGAAATTGTCCACCTTGTGCTGCAGCGGAATGTTGTCATTGTTCATAGCCTTTATTGCCTTCTTAAAGGTTTGTACGAACCTCTCAGCCAATCCATTTGTGGCTGGATGATACGGGGCGGATGTGTAATGCCTTACCCCATTCCTTTTCATAAATCTTCGAAACTCTTCGGACACAAACTGTGGTCTGTTATCAGAGTAAATCTGCTCTGGTAAGCCGTTCCTGGCAAAAATGGTCCGTAGGACTGCAATAGTTTTCTCCGTGGTGGTGGAGGACATTTTGATCACCTCAGGCCATTTTGAGTGCGCATCCACGGCTATTAAAAACATTGAGTCTATGAATGGACCAGCAAAATCAATATGCACCCGTTGCCATGGAGATGAGGGCCACTCCCATGGGTGTAGAGGGGCATGTGGTGGTGCATTTTGGACCTTCTGGCGGCCTGAGCAGCTCTTTGTCAGGTCCTCGATTTGCTGATCGATCCCCGGCCACCACACATAAGCCCTAGCAAGGCTTTTCATTTTCATCCCTCCCAGATGACCTTCGTGAAGCTCATTGAGCACTCTCTCCCTTAACTTGGGTGGAATTACCACTCGGGATCCACACATCAAGGTCCCCTGGCATACTGACAGCTGTTCTCTTCTGGATGAGAATGCTGGCAACAGTGAGTCGCCATGTGCTGGCCATCCCTTCACCATCAAATCATATACCTGAGACAGTTTCGGGTCATTTTGGGTCTCCTCCTCTATACCAGCGTTAGTTACTGGCAAGCATTCAATTATAGTCGAATGAAATATTTCGACAGGATCCACTGCTGGTGCTTCCTCCGCAGTAGGCAGTGGCAGGCATGATAGCCCATCAGCGTTTCCATGCTGTTTCGTGCCCTTACACTCGATTTCATATTGGTGCGCCCCTAGAAAAAGGGACCATCTTTGTAGCCGTTGCGCAGTCATCACCGAAACGCCCTTCTTTGGATTAAAGATGGAGACAAGTGGTTGGTGGTCAGTCAGCAAGGTGAACTTCTGCCCGTGCAGATAGTGATTGAACTTTTTCACTCCCCACACTAGGCTGACGGCCTCCCTGTCAATCTGGGCGTAGTTACGCTCGGCTGAGGTTAGTGACCGAGACGCAAAGGCTACTGGCCTCTCCGAGCCGTCCGGGAATTTGTGCGACAGCACCGCTCCAATGCCGTAGGGTGATGCATCACACGCCAACCGAATTGGTAGTGCTGGGTTGAAATGAGCCAACACCTCTTTTGATGTGATCAATGCTTTGCTCTTCTGGAAAACTCATTTACATTCGTCACTCCACTTCCATGGTACCCCCGTTTGCAGTAGGGTGTTCAGTGGGTGTCGTACGGTAGACAAATTCGGCAAGAACTTATGGTAGTAGTTCACCAGCCTGAGGAACGACCTCAGTTGTGACACATTTTCCGGTGCTGGAGCCTAGACTACTGCCTCAATCTTTTCAGGGGACTTATGTAACCCCTCTTTATCAATAACGTGGCCACAATACGAGATCTGTTTCTGGAAAAACTCGCATTTGTGGCGATTAGCTTGGAGCCCATATTCCATCAATCTAGCGAGCACCTGCTCCAGGTTGGCGAGGTGATCACTGTCATTTTCGCCCGTGACCAGGATGTCGTCCAAATAACACTGGGTCCCTGGAATCCCTTGCAGGACTTGTTCCATTGCCCTTTGCCAAATAGCCGGAGCTGATGCTACCCCGAACACCAGCCGGTTGTATTGGTAAAGACCTTTATGAGTGTTGATCGTGAGGTACTGTTTCGAGGCTTCTTCTACCTCCATTTGCAGGTATGCCTGGGCCAGATCAATCTTAGTGAAGCGTTTCCCTCCAGATAGCGAGGCGAAAATATCTTCAATCCGCAGAAGCGGATATTGTACAGTGTGAAGGACTGGGTTCACTGTCACCTTAAAGTCCCCACAGATGCAAACCTTCTTTGATTCCCCAGGCGTATTACTCAACGACCTCTTCATTACAGGAACAATGGGTGTAGCCCACTCACTCCAGTCCACTTTGGACAGCACTCCTGAACGTTCCAAACCTTCCAGCTCTGCTTTGACGGCTGGGCGGATCGCATAAGGTACCGGTCTGGCCTTAAAAAGCTTTGGGCTTGCATTTTCCTCTATTTTGATCATCGCTGTTATGCCTTTTAGTGTTCCGAGTCCCTGCTGGAACACTTCTTGTGCGTGAGTTAGCATTTTTGACATTCGTCCAGATGTGACGTCGTCATCCTTTTTGGCATCTACAGTCAGTGCTTGTATGGAATGCCAATCTAGCTGTATCTTCCGGATCCATTCACGTCCTAGTCGTGGTGGTCCTCCATCTGGCAATACATATAGGTCTATTTTTGGTGTTTCCTTGCTGTTATATATAACGTTCACCCTTATTTTTCCTTTGGGGTAGAGTGTTTGCCCCGTGTACGTCTTCAAGACAATCTTTGTATCTCTCAAGGGTATATGTGAGAATAGCCGCTTGCAGTCCCTTCGGTTTATGACTATTAGGGCTGATCCTGTGTCCAATTCCATTTTCACTTGGACTCCTGCTATCTTGAGCGTGACCCAGATAGTTTGGTGATCCTCCGTTTTGATCACATTATGTAGTTTCAGACAACCCAGCTCCTTGCTTCCGGAGCCTGTATCACTTTTCTGTTCGTCTGAACTACTCTCCGTCACCTTATGTACCTTCTTGTACTTCTCCTGTGGAGATTTCTTGCTGCTGGTTTTCTTTCCCGACCTGCAGACTCTTGCTATGTGTCCTACTTTTCCACACTGTCTGCACACTTTGTCCTTGAACCAGCAATCATTATGGTCGTGTGTTGTTCTGCCGCAGCGATAGCACTTCACTGTTCCGTATGACATTTCATTTGTGCCATATTCTTGCGGTTTCCGTTGTATCTCTGCCACGCCCCATGTTGCTGCTTCGTGTAATACTGCAAGGCTGAAAGCCTTGTCCAGCGTAAGATCCTTTTCTGATAGAAGCCGTTTCTGGGTTCCTTCACTTTGAAGCCCACACACAAACTTGTCCCTTAAAGTATCTGCTAGTCCCGTTCCAAACTGGCAGTGTTTCGATAGCTTGCGCAGTTCCGTTAAATACTCAGCATTACTTTCATCTTTATGCTGGTTCCTTTTGTGAAACTTAAATCTTTCTGCTATCAGCAGCGGTGTGGGGTTTAAATGGTCCTGTAGGATTGACACTATGTTTTCAAAATCCTTTTCTACTGGCTTCTCTGGGTTTACTAGGTTTCGTAGTATGCCATACGTTTTTGCACCCATTGAATTCAACAATACCAGCGCTTTCTTGTCATCTGGCACTTCATTCGCCTTGCAGTATACTTCTATGCGTTCGACATATGTCGTCCAATCTTCGACTTCATTGTCGAACGCTGTGATTCTGCCACTCTTCGGCATTTTTGGGTGTGGTTAGACTGGCTTAAAATGGCGTCTCCCGTGCTTTCGTTTCTTCCCCGCTGCGGCTTAAAATGGCGTCTCCCGCGCTGCTGCCAACGCCGCTCTCGGCGGTCCTCGTGGCAAATGGCGACGCCCTGTGGGTTTCGTGCGCTGCTCCTGCACTGCTGCCAATGCCGCTTTCTGCGGTCCTCGTGGCAATGGCAGCGCCTCGCGTTTTCTTGCGCGCCTCCCTCCCCCATTGACGCTGCTCGGCCCTTGAACACCGGCTGCGCTCTGTGCGTTTTCCTGCGCGCCTCTCTCCCCCGTTGATGCTGCTCGGCCCTTGAACACCGGCTGCACTCTGCTCTCTCTCGCCTCTCTCCCCCGTTGACGCCGCTCGGTCCTGAACACCGGCTGCGCCCTGTGCGCTCTACCCTCTCTCCCCCGTCGACGCTGCTTGGCCTTTTTCTGTGCCGCTCGGTCGGCTCTAGCCGCCGCTGTCTGGGAAGGGTCTGCGCAGTACCTGTTGCCAGCCCGTTTCGCTGGACCACCGTGACTGGAAAGCCAAGCCTGGCTCTCGACAGCCTCCCCTGCGATGCTCAAATCTCTGCTGGATGACTGGGGGGTTGCCCGTGGTCGACGCCCGTGCTTCTGGACTCGGCCTTCTTCCACTGTTCTCCAGGAGCGAATCCCTGGGAGGTGATGCAGAGTTGCAGGTAGGTTCGAATCTGCTCATCGCCAATGTTAGATCCGTGTATCTTGATGTTGTGTCCTTCAATAATTAGACAACAAGACTGCAGGGAACGATTCAACAGGTGTTTACTAAGTGAGGGTTACTCTAGAACTAACTGTACAGATCACTACTCAGGGTTTATATACAGGTGTGGTCACTGCCGGTGCTACAGTATACAGGAGCTGTAAAAAGTAGTTCTCCCCTTAAAGGTACATACATTACAAGAAGGACTTCCATGAAGGTCTGGTTTCTCTGTTCAATAGATGCCCATCGCTCCTCAAGAGATGTCATTCTATTCTGAACAATGACCATGTTTTCCATACCCTGGCGACTAAGTTCCTCCATGGCCGTAGCCCTCCTCTCCTCTACCGTAGCCATCCTCTCCTGTATGGTAGCCAGCCTTACCACAGAGGTAGCAATTGTCTCCACGGAGGTAGCCATCCTTTCCGTATTGATACGTTCATGCGCCAATGACTCCACAAAGGCTCTGCTCATGTTCGCTATGGACTCCTCCATTCGCTCCACACTCGCAGCGACCTTAGAGACAAAACTTGCCAGAGACTCCTGCATCTGTGCCTGGAGATCCATCATCTCTGATCTTCTGGATGGACCCAGAGGCAGAGGGTCGACATGCTGCTGAGCTGAGCTGGCAGAGTCCTGCGCCCTCCGACTAGGACTCTCCACTGCTGTCCCTGTCTCCACAATCTGCTGATGCTCACTTGTGAGTTGTGATACTCCAGGTGACAACACTACTCTATGTTCCGAAGGTCCCACCGAGGTGTGAGTGTCTGCGCTGGTGCTGGGTGTGCTGAATTCTGCTGATGCTGTGCCCTCAGAGGTTGCAGCTTCCTCTGAGGAGTCTGGCTGCTCAGCCTCTTCTTCCTGGCTAGGGGGAATGGATGCTTGTGATGGTCCTGTGGGGGAGTAAAGGAAAGAATCAGAGATGTGATGCAAAGACTACATGCACATAGCTTTTTGCAGATGCTCATAAATGCATCTGTTACAGCTTCATAATCATTATCATCAACTCATGCAATGTCAAAGAGAGAGATGGGAAACTTTTCTGTCACCAGCTTACTGTGTTGCACCCATCTGTCCATCCCCCACGCGCTAATCCTCCTCAATGCTGATGATTTCCAGGGCGGCCTCCTCCCAGGGGGCCAGGTGGGCTATTGAAGGTGGACCTCCTCCTGTCCTGGCTCGCTCTCTCCTGTTGTAAGCTCTCTTTTCCTGCAATGAGGGAGACAAGTGGAGGTTGAGTGAGAATGAAGGAGTGAGTGTAGAGATTGCATAGCATAGATACTTAGAAGGAGACAAAGATGGAGTGAAGTTGCAAGATCAAGGGCCCTCCCTGTGTGTTGTCAGTTGTGTTCCAAGCATCAGAGTGATAGGGAGTGTGAGGGCTGCATGGTGGAATAGTTATGTGAATGTGAGTATAGAGAGAGAGGGAATGGGTAAGGGTGCATGGATGTCAGTGTCAAGTGGGATGTGGAGGAAGAGATTGCTAAAGCTGAGCGCTGGTGAGGAAAGGCAATAGGGATCAGATTGAGGGTGATGGGAAATTCATACTCATTTTCCAGTGCGCTGAAGGTCATGAAATCTTTTCCTGCACTGAATCCAGGTTCGCCGTGTGACTCCCAAGGAGTTGACCTCCTCAGCCACCTGCATCCACACAGCCTTGGTCTGAGTGGGAGGCCTCTTCCTCCCTGAAGAAGGGAACAGGACCTCCCTGTGGGCCCTAGCCCCATCCACCAATGCCTGCAGCGCCGCCTCGTCAAAACGAGGAGCTGCTCTTGCCCTCCTGCTTGTCATGTTTCCTGCAGGTCCCTCAAATGGAGGAAGCTTGGAAGCCTGCAGAGGAAGCAAGGCTTGCTGTGCACCTTAAATGCAGCAGCAATGATGACATCATCGGAGGGGACCTTCAGTCATGAAAAACCCATTGCAAAGGCTTCCCACACGTTGGAAATCAATTGGCCAATTGAGTTAAAATTGCATCAATCTCCCACATTCATTTAGTTCGTGTGGGAAACACGAAATTCGGGGAACACGACAACAGCCTGCACCTGAGTTAAAATCGAGCCCGATCAACGGGCACTTGAGGGAGTTGCTGGAGAACTCTCAGAGCACAGTCAGATGCCTTCAGGAGGGTACAAGGTGAGAAAATTGGCAAAAGAAAATCAACAAGACAAAATTATGAATAACTTCTCTGTGTGAAACAACACAGACACAATCACATTCCTTCCCCTTTAGACAGAAAAGAAAAAACATTTAAATCATTGATTTTGTGAAAACATCTTGTATTCTTTGCAGTTTGGAGCTATGAAATTTGCCAGAGGCTGTTTCTTTAATGAGATTGATCTCACTAATTTCAGCAGCTCAAACGCTCTTGGTGTGTAATGTGCTATTTGTAGCATTCCCTCTGAACTGAGAACTAATTGGAATTTGCTCCTTTTACATTTAACTTCAGGCTCACATACTTTACAGTAATGCAATGCTGCTTGCGATTTTTTTGTGATGAAGCTCTCCTCATCGTTTAGTGTAGGTGTCAATCAAACTCATTCAAGCGACAGCCCTAACAGAGCTATCAAATTATAGTAATGAATGGGTCATGGATGCATTAGAAGGCAGGGCAACCTGACTGGGGTTTAACAGTTCCCAAACAGATTTACACAATTAACTCTGTTTTCACCTCAAGGGAGCTTTTAATAATGGAGCTGACTGCTGCAGTTAAATCCTCAGAGTATATTCTTATAAGTAGATTACAACCTGGAACAAAAGCCTCACTCACCCTATTGAATAAATATTGACTACTCAATATTTTGAAGAACAGAACAACAGTAGGTCCCAGGGCTCTTCTATTAAAAGATGATTGCTGTTGGGGAGCAGGAGAACTCCAGCAGAACTTGGGTGCATCAAATGCATGCATCTCATTTGTTTTGGAATTCATATTTTTGGGCAGGTAACTGCAACCTAAATTCTGTTGCTGTAGTGCTTCAGTTTTAAAAAGAAAGATTCTGGTGGTTGCCTTTCACGACCACCGGATGTCCCAAAGCGCTTTACAGCCAATGAAGTACTTTTGAAGTGTAGTCACTGTTGTAATGTCGGAAATGCGGCAGCCAATTTGCGCACAGCAAGCGCCCACAAACAGCAATGTGATAATAACCAGATAATCTGTTTTGTGTGATGTTGATTGAGGGATAAATATTGGCCAGGACACCAGGGATAACTCCCCTGCTCTTCTTTGAAATCGTGCCGTTGGGATAATTTACGATCACCTGAGAGAGCAGATGGGGCCTCAGTTTAACGTCTCATCTGAAAGACGACATCTCCGACAGTGCAGCACTCCCTCAGGACTGCACTGGAATGGAACTTGAACCCACAACCTTCTGACTCTGAGGCGAGGGTGCCACCAGCTGATTTCACTCCTAACTGGCCTAGCACTAATCTTAAGATGATGTCCTTTGGATTGGCCCACCAGAGGAAAGAGTTTCTTTGTATCTACTCTGTTGAATCCTTTAATTAATTTAAACACCTCTAATTGGTCACCCCTTAACCTTCTAAACTCAAGGGATACAAAGTAATTTGATGCAACAAATCCTTATAATTTAAGCCTGGTGAATTTGCGCTGTACTCCATGTAAAGCCAATAAATCTATCCTGAGGTGCGGTGCCCAAAACTGAATGCATTACTGCAGATGGGGTCTGACCAAGGCGCTGTACAACTGAAGCATCACTTCCTCACATTTGTATTGGCGGTGTCACTGTGGGCTGGAGTTAGCGGCTGCCAAAATTAGTGGTGCTGGTAGGACCGGGATATTGGCGCTGGTTGCTAATTAAATTTAGCCCAGCACTAAACACCGTGCAAGACTTTTTTTGTGGCGGTAGTCCCAGCAGGAGGCCCAATGTAGCATAGCCGTAGTATCATTGCAGCAAGAATAGCCTTCTCTTAAAGCAAGGCTGTCATTTTAGGGAGCAGTGCGGTCCCTTAAAGGGGAACTGCCTTCTAAAATGAAAAAAATTAAAATCACTTAAATATAGGCAGTTTTAAGCCCTTACAGCTCAACTGCTTTCTGAAAAAAAATTAACATGAAAAAGAATTCACAAATTCTTCAAAACTTAAAGCCGAATTGCCTTCCGCAACTAAAAAAATGGAGAAAGTGCTTCAGCACTAACACAAATGGCTCAGCAAGCCAGGGAAGGGGCACCCAGGGTCTCGCACTCAGCACTCAAGCTTTGTGCAGGGGATCAACACTACAAGAGAGGTCCTCTACCCATAGGGGCCAGGAGGACCTCCAGAAAGAACAATGTAGGACCAGATCATCGAGGCCGTCACTGCCAGCAGTGACACCCCCACAACCTGACTCCAGTGCCCAAAGAAGCTTTATGACCTGAGACTATGCACAACTCCAACTCCATCATCAAGTTTGCTGATGACACTACTGTTGTAGGCCTGATCACAGATGGTGACGAGACAGGCTACAGGGAGGAGGTAAGAGCCCTAGCAGAATGGTGCAAGTACAACAACCTCTCCCTCAATATCAGCAAAACAAAGGAGATGATCGTGGACTACAGGAAGCGGCAGGGGGAGGGACACACCCCAATCTACATCAAAGGGGCTGAGGTGGAGAGGGTTAGCAGCTTCAAATTCCTGGGTGTATTCATTACGGAGGACTTAACGTGGTCCAATCACATTGACATCGTAACCAAGAAGGCATGCCAATGCCTGTTCTTCCTCAGGAGACTGAAGAAATTTGGAACGGCCCCCCAGAATCTCACCAACTTCTACCGGTGCACCATCGCGAGTATCCTGTCCGGCTGCATCACTACCTGGTATGGCAACTGCACCGCCAAAGACCGCAAGGCTCTACAGATGGTGGTGAAAGCTGCACAACATACTATAGGAATTAAACTACCTGCTGTGCAGGATATCTACCCCGAGAGGTGCCGGGGGAAGGCCCTGAGAATCATTAAAGACGCGAGCCACCCCAGCCACAACCTCTTCGCCCTGCTCCCGCCCGGTAAGAGATATCGAAGCATACGGTCTCGTACCAGCAGGTTTCGAAACAGCTTCTACCCCCAGGCCATAAGACTCATGAATGAATAATTTATTATTATTTATTACTGTTGTTTTATTTATTATTACTGTATTTCTATTAGTATTTTTATCATTGCTATGCCATATTTATTCCAATGTTGGGAGGACTGGTAAAAATTAACATTTCATTGTGCAGTATACATGTTTGCTGCATATATGACAAATAAAATTGAATTGAATTGAATTGAATTAATGGTCGAAGTCAGTGACTGCATCTTCAAAAGCCATCTCCTACCAACTGCATCACTAGCCTCACGCACTTCTCAGTGCATGACTCCCCCCCACCCTCAATCACTCATCTAACAACAATCTGTACCAAACACAAGGCATTCATCCCATTCCTAGCTTTACTTCACCTCCTTGGAGGAGATGGTGCTGGCCATTTTTGGCAGGGTTTTTGGCTGAGTACTTGGCCAGTGGCGGGGTTGAAAGGATACAAGATGCTGATACCTTATACATTATCCTCCTTCTCGCTTGCACCTCTTGCTTTCCTGCTCTCCCCTCACCACAACTACACCTGTGTGCCTTCCTCATTTCACACACCCAAGAAATGCAGCCTGCCCAGCCAGTGGGTGACCAAGAAGAGGGATAGGAGAGTGAAGAAGAAGAAACACCGTCACTCAATTTTACACTCCCAGCTCCTTAAGGTCAACCTACAAGGCCATTTACATTGTTCCCCACTGAAAGTCAGCAGCTTTCCACCAGCCATGCTGCAGTCATTGGGGTAGCACTGCGTGACATCAGTAGGATAGGCAAAGGCACACACAAGACAGTCACTAAGGGAATGCAGAAGGGTGATGAGTTGGTTTCTTGATGCCATATTGGATGGACAGATGTATAAAGTTGGATTGCAAGGTATGCTTTGTGGTGGCTTTTATTTCAGCATTGTAGCCAAGAGGACGCTGTGATGGTCAGTAACAGAGGGAAGGTAAGGTGTGGGATAACTGTCGAAAGGGGAATTGGGGTTATGATCACTGGTACTGCAGGCGGATGATTCCATTCTGGATATCTCAGCCAGAAAGGGGCAGTCTGGGTTGCATCCTTCCTTCTGCTTCCTCCTCTTTTGCGTCTTCCTCTTCCCTCTGCAAGCAGATGCTGTAAATCTAAAATAAAAGCATAAAATGCTGGAATTATTCAGTAGGTTAGGCAGCATCTCGACCTGAGATGTGAACTCTGTTTCTCTCTCTACGGATGCTGCCTGATCTGCTGAGTATTTCCAGCATTTTCTGTCTTCTCAGAGCCCTTCCTTTACCATCCGAGGCCTTGCAAGCGTCCAGCAGCACTCCCCTGCACACTTAAAAAACTTTTAACATGTATTGCATCAAACCACTATTTCAATAAAATTAAAAAAAATCCAGCCCAAAAGCTTAAATGCAAACTTACCTGAAAGATGTATGTGTCCTTTTAAGAAGTGCTGACAACGTCTTTGCCAGTCTGTTGCATGCTTGCTTTTCAGAGCAAGCTTAGGACCCAGTGCTGCACTCAGTGCAAAGGTTCACTGATGTCATGCTCTCCATATTTGCATCTCCAGGGCCAGCATTGCTTTCGGCAGCGCGAAGGCCCTCACCAAAATGGCGGCCGCCGAGTCCCGAGCCAGAGAAGGGGAAGAGTGATCATAATATGATAGAATTTTATATTGAGTTTGAAAGTGATTTAGTTAAGTCTGAAACTAGGGTCTTAAATCTGAACAAAGCAAACTCCGTAGGTATGAAGGGCGAGTTGGCTAAGGTGGATTGGAAAACTACATTAAAAGATATAGGTATGTAAAAAGGAAGAGATTAGCGAAAGTAAACATGGGTCCCTGACAAGCAGAGACAGGAGAAATTACAAGCAGAGACAGGAGAAGTTATAATGGGGAATAAGGAAATGGCAGAGACATTAAATACTTTGGGTGCGATCTTACTTTTTGGTGCGAGTTGGGAGTGGGTCAGCTGACTTGCGGGTTCCAATCCCGCCTCCAACAATGCCCGATGCACAGACGCTATTTTGCGTCAATTGGCCTGGTTAAGCCCGCCCTGCGGGCTTGCAAGCCAATTAAGAGAAAGCCGGTGTCAAATGACGTCAGTTGATGATGCGTCATCTGCCGGTTTTCTTAAAGGGGACATGCTCATTTTTGTTTGACAGATGATTTTTCCATGTTTGACAGCATTGAGGTGCTGCAAACACTGCCAATCACTGCACAAAGGTGAGCCCTTGCACTCAAGCTCTCCAGAGACTCTCTCCTTAGGATAAAACAGATGGCAGCTGCAGGTGAGGTTACAGAAGTGATCTGTCACTGGTGAGAGAGATTCTCCAAATGAGGTGGGACTACACATACAACTCAAACCTTATTACCTACAGAAAAGTCTAAATACATTAAAAATGAATTTCCCAGCATTTTCTTACCTCTGAAACTCACTAGCGTACCATTGGATCCTTCACACCACTTCTGCAGCTGTCATCAATGAAGAAACATTACAGTAGACCCACAGCACACCACACTTACCTGACGTGGTGTCCGGATGTCGAGAAGCCTGCAGTCGACCTGGCAAAATTGAAAAAAGCCTCTTAACTGCCTGTTAACTACCTAACACTTGGGAAGATTGTATAACCCGCTGTCAATCTGTGCAATTTTGCCAGGGGTCCCGCCTCCAAACCCGACGCATGAGCGCCGGCAATATTCCCCCCTTTGAATCTGTCTTCACAGAAGAAGACACAAAAAACATTCCGGAAATATTAGGGAACCAAGGGTCTAGTGAGAATGAGGAACTTAAAGAATTAGTATTCGTAAAGTAATAGTACTGGAGAAATTAATGGGACTAAAAGCTGACAAATCCCTTGGACCTGATGGCCTACATCCTAGGGTATAAAAGAGATAGCTACAGAGATAGTGGATGCATTGGTGTTGATCTTCTAGAATTCACTAGATTCTAGAACGGTCCCCGTGGATTGGAAGGTAGCTAATGTAACCCTGCTATTCAAGAAAGGAAGGAGAGAGAAAACGGAACTATAGACCAGTTATCCTGACAACAGTAGTAGGGAAAATGCTAGAATCTGTTATTAGGGATGTGGTGTCGAGGAAATTAATTATCAGACGGAGACTTCGAGGTTCGCTTTAGGAATTTATTACGTGATATCACGGAGAGTCTGCAGCAGTCCCTACTGCCCACCAGCACTCTAAATTACTAATGTACAGCGCTCATAGTTATACAGCAAGGTAAACAACTTCATGTGATTAGCTTACATTACATTTCAACATATGGTTTCATAGGTTCCATTGTTCTCAAGAAACAGATTTAACATGTTCACATTTTATCACCAGATGTCCTAAGCCAAAAGGTCAGCTTGACTTCATTATGGCAGTCAGCAGTTCTTTTAGTTTTAACTAGTTTAGTGTCCTTTGTTCAATTAGTAAAGTGGTCAAGTATCCCAGCATGCCTTAATGTTTAATACGTTTTCTCCCACAATTCCCTCCTTGTTGATCTTTACTGATCAACACTGCTTTACGGCATTGTATTCAGTTCGTTTTCATAGGGAGGATAATATCCCTTTGGGAAAGGACGCATTTTTAGACAATCTTCTTCATCATAGTCATCCTGGTTTGCTCTTTTTCTTTCCTTTCTCTCTAGTACTTTCGTAGCTCTTTTTACAGATGCTACTGATTCTACTGTTTGCGCTAGCAGATATCTCACTCTTATCCACATTATACAAATTAATATAAATAAAACTCCTGTCACTACACAAAATATAACCATCGGGTGAACAAACAATTCCAGCACTGCGGATGCTTTAGGTGACCATCCTTTAAACACATCCCACCAGTGGTGTACTGTCAAATCTGTTATTTGCGTAGCTATTTGAATCAAACCTTGCTCATCATAATCCATCACTGCTTTTAAATGGTGCAGATCTCTTCCTCTTTTCGCTAAGGCTTCTGCTATTTTTTCATTGTTTTTCAAAAATTTCGTCAGATTAGCCAAATTAACTGTAGGGGGGGCATTTTCTATTCCCAATACAGTTCTTCTTTGCATTACCGTAGCCCATTTTCCCAACTGATATGTCTTGTTGGTATGTGGGTCAAACACAGTATAAACATCTTTTATGCAAGTGTTTAAAGGGGGCCTTTTCAAAATCCCATCTACATATATAGGCCAGGCACTGCTAATACACAGATAGTTCTGGCCTATCTCATGCAAGGTAGTATCATTACAAGGTTTCAAATTCCAAATACATGTACCTCTACTATGTTGCAATGAGCAAGGTTCATATATAGGGGTATGCAATGGGCATACTTTTCCAAACGGCCAATCTTGGCAATCCGAGGCATCGTGGGTCTTATTCCCCTGATCTATCCATTTACCATGAAATTCGGGATACCAAAAGTTTTCTCCAAACAGTTGGGGCAATACCAAGAACTGACACCAGGTTTTGGCTTTTGTCACATTTACCACTTTCATTGTAAAATGACATCCCTTAAGGTCACATTTAGTATATCTTCGATCAGGTTTTACTTCTAGATTATTTCCTTCAAATCCGAAAATTCTCATCCAACTAGGAGCATGTCCTGACATAGCGATTCGCTCTAGCTCAGCCCTCAGTGACTGCTTGGTAATTTCTTTAAACATACATTGAGTATGATTATTGACTTTCTCTTGTCCCTTTGCAACATTCTCTTGTTCCATTTCTACCTTATTTACTTGCTTCCAACTCATTGTATCTGATATCCACTGTGTTAACATCGCTGCTGTCAGTCCATTGTCCCAAGCATTTCTTAATTTTATAGCATCTCCTGTCAGCCCTCCTAGTTGCTGTATTTTATTCTGCAATGTTTCAATATCTATTGCATTAAGGGCTCCCATACCAGTTCCTACTCCTCCCAAGACCGTTGCTAAGTCCCTTCTCCTTCTCCCGATCCTAACTCTCTTATTCAATTTGGCTTGTATACTAGTAATATTACATCCAGTATCTTTTTTATCCTCATATTGTACCTGTACTGTCAAATTTAGAGTATATGGGGAGATCAAGACCGGGGTACAGGTAGAATGCAATCTTTGCAAATGGTCCATAGGACTTTCTATCTGTTTTGTTTTCTTTGCAAAGAATGTTTCCCCATACCAGTGAGGTCTTCCTTCTATAAGAGTTGCATTCACGCATCCGTACGCCTGACCATCTTTCAAATATATCGGTTGTTCCATGTCTCCGGTTCTTGTGTCATTTTTATACCATTTCCATAATTTAGTATAATTGTTTAGTATGTCAGTGTCATTCTCTATCCTACAACTTATGTTCACTCCTTTTTCCCATTTTATACTTAGAGTTATATTAGATCCTTGGCTAAATACTATTTTATCCATCCCAGATTTCATTTCGAACATCCCACAGGCTTTGCAATTAATCGTCCAATTAGCAATTACACAAATGGTGCCATTGTTACAAGTGTAAGTTCCCTGCGATTGGTTACTGTCTCTTGCCTTCCATCCTAACTGGCCTGCCCATTCTGTTTTTTCAGTAGGCAGGATGGTCCAGGCGGCTGTCCTTATTGCACATAGGCCGATTATTATTATCTGGTTTAACATATTTCCTGATTTATCCTAGAAATCTTTAAATTATCCTAATTATTGTTATACAGCATTAAATATAAACATATATAGCAATCCGAAAGTAATCAGTCCTTCAATGGAGTGCCAAATTATGGTGGGCACGGATCTTTTCCCGTTTCTGAAGTGGTGTCTGGTGCAGCATGTTTATACTCCACCTCCGGTGTTTCCTCCGGATGATGCAACTTGCACCTTGTAGCGTGTACCCAATCAGGTTTTTCTTTCAATTTGAGAGCTGTTCGAGTTGTAAGCAGCACCAAATATGGTCCTTTCCACCTAGGAGAAAAAGATTCTTTATTTAGCGCTTTCACATAAACTTGATCTCCGGGTTTAAAGGGGTGCATGTTTCCTTCTGTGGGGCGCGTCTGGGCCTGTCTCACTTTCTCATGTATTCTTCCTGCTGTTTCACACATGGCCTGAGCGTATTTTAATGATTTTTCATCATTCCAAATTAATGCCACCTTCTCTGGAGTCATGGGTGGGCGTGTGCCTGTTGTCATAGGCCGGCCCATCAAGATCTCATGTGGCGTCAGACCTGTGTTTCTATTTTTCTGATTTCTCAGGGCATACATTACTACTGGCACGGCATCCAACCATTGCAACCCATTTTGCTGGCATACTTTGGTTAGGGCGGCCTTGATTTCCCCATTCACTCTTTCCACTATTCCTGAGGATTGTGGCTGGTAAGGTATGTGCAATTTCCATTGAAATCCAAGGGCTTCAGTTAAGTTTTTTATCAGTTTGCTGGTGAAATGAGTTCCTCTGTCACTGTTTATTCCCATAGGTATTCCAAATCTAGGTATTATTTCTTTTAGCAGAATGCTTACTAC
Source organism: Somniosus microcephalus (assembly GCF_052327205.1). NCBI lineage: Eukaryota > Metazoa > Chordata > Chondrichthyes > Squaliformes > Somniosidae > Somniosus > Somniosus microcephalus. The sequence goes on along the minus strand of NW_028226081.1, from coordinate 23,210 downwards.
TGTTCTGGCATCATCCCTCCTAGTGGGGTATGCCTCTACCCATCTGGAGAACATATCTACTATTACCAGTATGTACTTAAATCCTTTTACTGCGGGCATATGTACAAAATCTATCTGTAGATTCTCAAAGGGCAGCTCTGGTTGGGGTAGGTGATCAAAATTTGCGGGCGATTTCCCTCTATTGTTCTGCTGACATGCTAAACACATTCTGGCAACTTTTTCAATTGTTACCGTTATTCCTGGTGCATACCATTGTTGGGACAATGCATGTGCCATCCCTCCTTTGCCCATGTGAGCCTGTCCATGTGCCAGGCGAGACAGGGGCAAAAACAAGCTTTGTGGGCAAACCACTCGGCCATCAGGATGCATCCATATATCATGATCTTGATAGCAACCTGCCTTACTCCAAGTACGTTTTTCTTGGACTGGTGCCTGACTTTGGGCCTGTCGTAGTAGATCAGCATCAATGCTACTAGGAAGTTCTGGAAGAAAGTTACTAACGGTATTTTTGGCGGCTTGAAGCTGTGGGGCCTGCCTCAGGGCGACCTCTTTAGCCGCACTATCAGCAAACCTATTTCCACACAAGACTTCATCACCTGCCATGGTGTGGGCCTCACGTTTTAGTACTGCAATTTTACTTGGCAACTGAATAGCCTCCAACAAATTTAACACCATTTGCGCATGCTTAATAGATTTTCCTGAGGATGTAATAAAACCTCTGTTTTTCCATAATTTGTGCAGATGTGCCAGGTGGCAACGCATAAGCTTCCAATAATTCATGAGGAGTCACCACCGCATAACCTGCTAATAGTTGATCATCACTAGGTCGATGCGAAGAACCATCCGTGAAGAGGATTAAGTCAGGATTATCAATAGGATCACTTAGCAAATCTGGCCTGGGTGTAGTGGTGGCTTCAACAGTTAACAAGCAGTCCGATAACTGACATTCCTCCAAGTCATTTTTAACCGCTGTCGCATACACCGCAGGACTTTCAGTATACCCCTGGGGCAACCTGGTCCAGGTATATTGCTGATTTTTATAAGTAAAGGCAAACAGATATTGACTGTCCTTATGCAGTGGTATGGAGAAGAAAGCAGAACACAAATCGATAACCAAAAAGGTAGTTGCATCAGCTGGTATAGAGGAGAGGATGATGTTGGTATCTGGCACCAAGGGAGCAATGGGAATGACTATTTTATTGATCGCCCAGAGATCTTGCACAAAACGCCAGTCATTTGGCCTTCCTACTTTCGGGATGGGCAAAATAGGAGTATTGCAGGGGCTCTGTGTTTTGACTAAAACCCCTTGCTGCAGTAAAGAATGTATTACCGCTGCTATTCCTTCCTCGGCCTCTGGGGCCAGGCGGTACTGCTTTAGACAGGGCAAAACAGCATTCTTCTGTAGCTGGACCCTATGTTCAGGTGCCGAATGCACCTTTCCCACATGATTCTTGTGCTTTGCCCATAATTCAGAAGGTACTTTAGTCAATGCCCATGGTAACAATTGCGGATTTTCCTTAGGGGGCTGCTGTCTTTCAAAAATAGTATCCCATTCTTTTCTTACCAGCGAATTTTTCCCTCTGTTTCATTAAAGAATTCTATCTCCACCTTTCCAGCTTGAATTGGCAACGTGATGGAATAGACTGGCTTGTGGTGTTGTATTCTTTTTATCATCTCCCCCACTTCCTTCGCCTTAGCCGGGGCTCTGACTGCTATAGTCAGGTGGGGTTTGGATGTGAGATGCATCCTAAATCTTTCTTTTTGTTCGTGTGTAAGGTGAACCAACATTCCCAGGCCTTTATCTCCAAAGAATAAATAAGGTGAAATCTGCAGCAATTCTGGCTGGTTTAGGTATGAGCAAACCAATTCTTGATAATTGGGTGTTTCTTTATGCATGTACCATGCCGTACAATGGGTCCGTTTCTTTTCTCTACTGGTTTCAATTAGATATTGTAAATACTGCCCCTGAGGATCTTCCAATTCCTGCAAGGCTTGGTATACATTTTTTACCAATTGGCCATAAGGATTGCTATTCAGCTGCCAGCAGTACAAAATGGGGGCTCCTTCTACTTACTTTTCCTCTATCATTAAATTCATTAGCTGATGAGTTTGTATTTGAGGCAGTTCCATGAACATGCCGTCTTGAGTGCAGTATATAACTGCTCCCAATTTACACAAAGCCTGTCTTCCCAACATAGGGAGAGGGGCGGTTTGAGAAATTATGAGGGTGTCTGTGACGGATTGCTCGTGCACTTGAATTTCGGTAGGTTTGGAGAGGGGTTCTAACATATGGATACCGGCTACTCCCATGCTTACAACGTTAAATTGACTGGTGGGTATACCCACGGAGGGGGGTACAGAGGACATTGTTGCACCGGTATCGACCAGAAGGTCCAAATGGCTATTTCCTATCCATATTTACCACAGCAGTAACTACGTCCACCCAGGGCTGAGTCTGCCAATTTAGATTAATCATTTTAAAGGCTTGAGCTTGAAAGGGTAACATGCAGTTTAGCAGTGTTTGTACTGCCAAAGGTCCATTGTCTGTTAACGGAACTCCCGCATGTTCCTCCCACTTGCTTTTAAATCGAGCTACAAAATCAGGAATTGTCTCCTCCTTTCTTTGCAGACATCGAGTAACTTCTCCTATGTCACTATGCTTCTTGGCTCCTCTCATTATAGCCTCTTTACCTCTATGTTCTAACCAGTGAGCAAAAGACTCATTTCCCTGGTCCAGTTGTACATCATCTTGTCGCCAATCTCCATTTTCTCCCGGGGGAACAGCAAATCCGTCCCTTAGGGTCGACCATGAGGACCCATATGCACATTTTAGCAGCATTAGCACATCCCCAGGAAGAGGGCTGTAAATGGTACATATTTGTTCTAGCCAATTATGAAAGGCAGTGGGCTTCTTTAAGGGGTCTGGTGCCTCGGCTATCATAGCTCTAGCTTCCGCTGGGGACCATGGTTTTAACACTGCCACCTCTCCTATCATGACTCGAGGAAGTTGATGGGTAGTAGTCTCAGGTTGTGTTTGTGACCTAGTTGTAGGTCCATTACGTGAGGGTAGGTCCTGTACATTACTACCAGGCAGTGCAGCAGCTCCTGCTCCGAGTGCCTCTGCTGGAGGAGGAGGTTCAATTATGGGTTCGTCTGTGGGTGGGGGTGGATTGTATGGAGGCGGCGCCGGAAATCGTGCCGGTTGCTGTCTTAGAGCAGCCGCTATCATTAGTAAATTATTTAACTCTTCCCCCATCTCAACCGGATCTCCCGCTGGTGTTCGGGGATACATTCCCACAACAGGAGCCTTAGGCAGCACCTCCTCCTTTTTCTGACTAGCCTCTGCCTCTTCCTGTTTCCCCTTCTTCTTTGGGGGTTGGTGTCTTTTTGCTACTTCCATCCACCTAGCAAAGCACCATAACATATAGGGGGTGTCCCACTCAGGATCCCCTCCTTCATTTCTAGTAATTTCTTCCCATTCTTTTATTAAAGGTATTTTAAAACTTCCCCCATAAGGCCAATCTCCATCCGACCATCCATACAGATCACTACTAAAAGTTACCGCATACCGATTGTCTCCTGTTTCTTTTATTACAGTATCGGCTGGCGATCCCGGTGGAACGATGGGATCTCCTACCTTTTTTCGATGTTGCACGAGCTTTCTTATTCTGTCATTCGTTCTTTTACATATCTTGATTTTACCATTTGCAGCCTCCTGTTCTACCTTGCCTCGGGCTCCTTTCTTGGCAGGCTCGGACGAATCCACTCGACTGCCGTTATTTCCCATCTTCTCCTTACTCCTGTAACTTAGTTTTAAACTTACTGGTTATACAACCGCGGGTTATTTTATATACACAAAATACAATGAGCACTCACCGGTTTTTCTGTCCGCGAGTCTCGAAGTCAACCCTTTATTTTCTTTGTAGCTACTTAATTCGGTGCCATAGTCTTTTCTCTCTTCTCAGCAGTCTTGCCTCAGCCTGACGGGCTTCTTGGCTCAGCATGAGTCACCGGCCAGATAACTAGGCAACCGTGCGCCATCCCCCTTTCAGCTGGGACGCGCTAGGTGCTCTCCCCCTTTCAGCTGGGAGGCACCGGACGCTTTCCTTTTATTTTTAGGAGAGTCCCTTTTAAAATTTCCTTTGTCTAATTGGAGCCTAAGCAGGCCAAGTGATATACAAGGTCGACGCTATACCCAACTTAGACCTTCTTAGTTCTTTTAGATCCCGTTGTTAGGGATCCTGCCGACTACGCCAAATTCTGTCAAGGAAATTAATTATCAGACGGAGACTTCGAGGTTCGCTTTAGGAATTTATTACGTGATATCACGGAGAGTCTGCAGCAGTCCCTACTGCCTACCAGCACTCTAAATTGCTGTTGTACAGCACTCATAGTTATACAGCAAGGTAAACAACTTCATGTGATTAGCTTACATTACATTTCAACATATGGTTTCATAGGTTCCGTTGTTCTCAAGAAACAGATTTAACATGTTCACATTTTATCACCAGATGTCCTAAGCCAAAAGGTCAGCTTGACTTCATTATGGCAGTCAGCAGTTCTTTTAGTTTTAACTAGTTTAGTGTCCTTTGTTCAATTAGTAAAGTGGTCAAGTATCCCAGCATGCCTTAATGTTTAATACGTTTTCTCCCACATGTGGTAACAGGGCACTTAGAAAATCATAATATGACTGGGAAGAGTTAACATGGATTTATGAAAGGGAAAACTTGTTTGACAAATCTGTCAGAGAAGGATGTAACTAGCAGGGTAGATAGGGGGAACCAGTGGATGTAGTGTATTTAGATTTTCGAAAAGCATTCGATAAGATGCCAAGCAAGAGGTTATCACACAAAATTAGGGCTCATGGGATTGGGGGTAATATATTAGCATGGAGCAGTTCATCAGGGCAGTGTCCTAGGCCCAACCATCTTCAGCTGCTTAATCAATGACCTTCCCTCCATCATAAGGTCAGAATCAAAGACATTTAAGTCACAGAAGGAAGGCATTTGACCCATTGTGTCTGTGCTGGCCGAAAAAGAGCTATCCAGCCTAATTCCGCTTTCCAGCTCTTGGTCCATAGCCTTGTAGGTTATGAAACTTCAAGTGTATATCCAAGTAATTTTTAAATGCGATGAGGGTTTATATCTCTACCATCCTTTCAGGCAGTGAGTTCCAGGCCCCCACCACACTTTGGCTGAAAAAGGTTTACTCAACTCCCCTCTAATCTTTCTACCAATTACTTTAAATCTATGCCCCCTAGTTATCGACCTCTCTTCTAAGGGAAATAGGTCCTTCCTATCCACTCTATCTCAGCCACTCATAATTTTATACACCTCAATTAAATCTTCCCTCCCCTTTCCAAAGAAAACAACCCCGGCCTATTCAACCTTTCCTCATAGCTAAAACTCTCCAGTCCTGGCAAGATCCTCGTAAATCTCCTCTGTACCCTCTCTAGTGCAATCACATTTTTCCTGTAATGTGGTGACCAGAACTGTACACAGTACTCTAGCTGTGACCTAGCTAGTTTTTTATACAGTTAAAGCATAACCTCCCTGCTCTTATATTCTATCCCTCAGCTAATAAAGGAAAGTATCCCGTATGCCTTCTTAAGCATCTTATCTACCTGTCCTGCTACCTTCAGGGATCTGTGGACATGCACTCCAAGATCCCACTGTTCCTCTACACTTCTCAATATCCTATCATTTATTGTGTATTCCCTTGCCTTGTTAGCCCTCCCAAATGCATTACCTCACACTTCTCCGGATCGAATTCCATTTGTCACTTTTCAGCCCACCTGACCAGTCTATTGATATCTTCCTGCAGTCTACAGCTTTCTTCCTCACTATTAAACACATGGCCTATAGTAATCTGGGATGTAATGTTTAAGTTATCCACCAGATGGAGCCAAATATTAAGGGATCACATTCACCAGTATGTAAGGTAATGGGCCATGTACTCAATGTCCTGGTACACCAGTTATTAAGGTAATGTGGCATTGCATTATGGGTATGACTCAGAGGTGAATCCTCCATCTTGCCATCGTGCAGTAAGAAATCGTGTGCTTTGCTTCCAGCCTGTAAGAGCTATGTGTCTCTGCTACACCGTGTAATAAACAGTTGGGTTTTGTTCCTTATATTTCGCTTCTCTCAGTTTCTGACCTTACTACTCGGATATCACATATTTGCGACGAGGATCAACAGATCATATCTTGAAGAAAAAAAGAAAAAAAAAGAGCACCGAATAGAGGATCATGGCTGCTACGGTAGGAAAGATCTCTGCTTTTGATGTTCAGACACAGACCTGGGATGAGTACTGCGAGGTGCTGATGCATTTCTTTGAAGCAAATGATATAGATGATGTCGGAAAAAGGAGAGCTATTTTGCCCACTTCCGTGGGAAGTCAGACGTATAGTTTAATGAGAAACTTATGCAGTCCTGAAAAGCCTGGAGACAGAACATTTGCTAACTTAGTGGCCTTGCTGAAGGACCATTTCAATCCCAGACTGAGTGAGATTGTACAGCATTTTAAATTTAATTCACGGAACAGGAAACCGGGAGAGACTGTATTGGATTATGTAGCGGTGTTGCAAAAATTGGCACACGATTGCAATTATGGGGACAACCTGAAAGACATGCTGAGAGATAGGCTAGTTTGCGGGATAATGGATGATCGAATGCAGCGGAGATTATTGTCTGAGACTGGGCTTACGTATGAAAAAGTGTTGGAACTTGCACAAGCCATAGAGACAGCGAACCGAGATGTAAAAGAAATACAAGGTTCCAGCTGGGCTACTACAAAGCAAGTTGCAAGTCAGGTTGCTGTGCACAAGTTAAATATGCGTCAGAAACCACAACGTGAGCATGTAAAGGCATGTTATAGATGCAATGGCGATCACCTGGTGAGGGAATGCAGGTTTCTGGAGGAAAAGTGCCACAAGTGTGGGAAAAAAGGACACATAAAATGTGCATGCAGGGCAAAAGCAACCGTGGAGGAATATAAACCAAAAGGGGGAGGAAAGCAAAACCTAGGAAGAGAAGTGAAAAAACAGGGAGCACATCACATCAGTGGAGAAGCTGAGAAAGAGGACGACATGTTCATAATGCATAGTATGGTAGAGAACATTCCAAAAGTGGATCCTATCACTTTGTAACTGACAGTAAATGACTCTAAGGTCAACTTTGAAGTGGATACAGGATGCGGCGTAACCATAATGAACAGGGAGGAGTACTCAAAATTGTGGAACCGTGCAAAAGTTCCAGAGTTAAAGTCTTGCTCTATGCAGCTTAAAACATATACCGGTGAACGAGTGGCAACATTGGGTACAGCTACTGTAACTGTGCAACACAGGGACACTGTGGAACAGCTACCTGTAGTTGTAGTATCGGGTTCTGGACCAAACTTGTTAGGTCGGGGCTGGATACAAGAACTTAAATTAGATTGGGGAGCAATAAATCAAATAGAGGGAGGCAAACAGTTGTCTTTGCAAGAAGTGTTGATTAAACATGAGAACGTGTTCAAGGAAGAACTTGGCACATTTAATGGCCCCCCAGCTAAGATTTATGTAGACAAGGAGGCACTGCCAAGGTTTTTTAAACAACGACCTGTGCCTTATGCCATGAAACCGAAGGTAGAGGCTGAGCTTGACCGTCTTTTGAGAGAGAACATAGTGGGACCCATGAAATGTTCAGAATGGGCAGCTCCCATTGTACCTGTTTTAAAACTGGACAATTCAGTAAGACTCTGTGGAGATTATAAACTGACAGTAAATAGGGTGTCTAAACTAGAACAGTATCCTATTCCCAAAACAGAGGACCTCTTTGCGAACCTGGCTGGAGGGAAGAAATTCACAAAGCTGGATATGAGTCATGCATACTTGCAGATTACACTAGATGAGGAATCCAAGAAGTATGTAACCATAAATACACACAAGGGTTTGTTTACCTATAACCGCTTATCTCATCTAGTCCAGCTATTTTCCAGAGGACTATCGAGGGTGTACTGCAAGGGATCCCACATGTTTCAATCTATCTGGATGATATTCTGGTGACGGGAAGAACCGACCAGGAGCATCTGAGCACTCTGAGAGAGGTACTACAAAGATTGGATAAGGCTGGGTTACGGCTCAAGAGGAGTAAGTGCACTTTCCTGGGGAATGAGGCCATGTTCCTGGGACACAGAGTGGATGCCACCGGGCTCCATCCAATCAAGGAGAAGGTACAAGCACTGCAGAAGGCCCCAGCTCCTACCAATGTGATTGAGTTAAAAGCTTACCTGGGACTGCTAAACTATTATAACAGGTTTTTACCAAACTTGTCAACAGTGTTAGCACCTCTTCACAAACTTCTGTGCAAGGAGACACAGTGGCAGTGGGAAGAGGAACAGAGGGTTTCATTTGAACAGTCCAAGAAACTGATGCTGTCCTCGGATGTGCTGGTTCACTACAATGCAGAGAAAGACATCATTCTCTCTTGTGATGCTTCACCTTACGGGGTGGGGGCGGTTCTTTCACACAGCTTGGAAGATGGATCAGAAAGACCAATAGGGTTTATGTCTCGAACTCTGACACCAGCGAAAAAAAACTATTCCCAGTTAGATAAAGAGGGGTTAGCAGTAGTGTTTGGGTTACAGAGGTTTCACAAGTACATATATGGCAGGAAGTTCACCATATGCACCGATCATAAACCTCTTCTGTCTCTTTTTAATGAAATGAAAGCAGTACCACAGATGGTGTCACCCGGGATCCAGAGGTGGGCAGTGACGTTGAGGGCATATGAGTATGTCATCGTTTACAAGGCAGGCAAGTACCATGGGAACGCAGATGCCTTGAGCCATCTTCCACTGCCAGGTACACCTATCCGTGCAGCTCCAGAGGACAGAGTTTTGATGTTGGAGGACACGGACATGGCAACTGTGACCGCTGAACAAGTAAGGACCAGTACTGTCTAGAGTCCGAGAATATGTGATGAGGGGTTGGCCACAGCATCCGGAAGGGACTGATTTCATACCTTACAGTGTCAGGAAGACAGAGCTGAGTGTGCAGGATGGTTGCGTGTTGTGGGGAGCACGAGTGATTGTTCCACAGCCAGCACGACAGTCTATCCTAGGGCAACTACATCAGTGTCATCGTGGAGTTTCGCATATGAAAGCCTTGGCAAGGAGTTACTTGTGGTGGCCAAAGCTAGATGAGGAGATAGAAAATCTAGTCAAGACATGCAGCACTTGTCAAGTACACAGGAAGGCACCAGCAGCGGCTCCTCTCCACCCCTGGGAGTGGCCGGATAAACCATGGAGAAGATTACATGTAGATTATGCGGGTCCATTCATGGGAAAGATGTTCCTCATAATCATTGATGCACATTCCAAATGGATGGATGTGTATCCTGTAAATTCTGCTTCATCTACTGTTACGATAGACTGCCTGCGTTGGAGTTTTAGTAATCAAGGGCTACCGGAGATCGTAGTAAGTGACAATGCCACGTGTTTTGTGAGTACAGAAACAAAAGAATTCATGAGAAATAATGGCAGAGTGCACGTGACCTCAGCGCCATATCATCCGTCTTCAAATGGACTTGCGGAGAGAGCTGTACAAACATTTAAGGAGATGATGAAAAAAAGTGCGGAAGGGAGTTTGGCAACCAAGGTGTCATGAGTTCTGTTCAGCTACAGAATAACACCTCAATCTACCACAGGACTCTCTCCTGCTGAGCTGTTGTTAGGACGTCGACTATGCTCCAGTCTTGACCTGGTTCACCCAGATCTAAAAAGGAAGGTGGAAAACCGACAAATCAAACAAAAGGAGAACCATGACAGAAGGACAAAGAGCCGCAGTTTTGGAGAAGGAGATGCGGTCCTTACCAGGAATTTCAGTTATGGTCCAAAATGGATTCCTGGCGTCATAGACTCAATGACCGGTCCAGTATCATATACGGTCATGGTGGGAACTGGTCAGGTAGTACGCAGACATGTCGATCAGATACTGACCAGACAAGGGGAAATCGAACTGGAGGTTCCAGAGGAGATGTCGGAGGACAAGTTGGCCCCCAGTTTCCAAATGCATCAGTGGTACCACCACCACGAACAGAGCCAGTTCCACCTGGACCCCTTCATCAAGAGGAAACCATCGTAGCAGAGTCAGATACTCTGAGTACTGCTCAGGAGCAGCAGCTGGCTTTACCACAACCAAGCAGGGACTTGACTGTAAGACGTTCACCAAGGTCTCACAAGCCACCAGAGAGATTGATAACGACCTGCTTGATTCGTTCAGTATGGACTATCGTTAAAGGAGTTTCCTTATGGGACTTTTTAAGAATGTTGTTAAGAAATTAATGTTCATCTTAAGAGGGGAGGGATATAGTAATCTGGGATGTAATGTTTAAGTTATCCACCAGATGGAGCCAAATATTAAGGGATCACATTCACCAGTATGTAAGGTAATGGGTCATGTACTCAATGTCCTGGTATACCAGTTATTAAGGTAATGTGGCATTGCATTATGGGTATGACTCAGAGGTGAATCCTCCATCTTGCCATCGTGCAGTAAGAAATTGTGTGCTTTGCTTCCAGCCTGTAAGAGCTATGTGTCTCTGCTACACCATGTAATAAACAGTTGGGTTTTGTTCCTTATATCTCGCTTCTCTCAGTTTCTGACCTTACTACTCGGATATCACAGGCCAATTTTTGTATCATCTGCAAACTTCTTAATCATGTCTCCTACTCCTACATTGAAGTCTAAATGATTGATATATACCACAAAAAGCAAACATCTGTTGACCATTTCCCTTTGCTTCCTGCCACTGAGCCAATTTTGGATCCAACTTGCCACTTTCCCTTGGATCCCATGGGCTTTTACTTTTCTTACGAGTCTGCCATGTGGGACCATGTCAAAAGCCTTGCTAAAATCCATGTAGACTACATCAAATATGCTACCCTCATCGACCTTCCTTGTTACCGCCTTAAAACATTGAATCAAGTTAGTCAGACACGACTTTCTCATAACAAATCCATGTTGACTGTCCTTGATTAATCCATGCCTTTCTAAATTACGATTAATACGGTCACTCAGAATTTTTTGCAGCAATTTGCCCACCACGAGTTTAGGCTGACTGGCCTGTAATTACTCAGTCTATCCCTTTCTCCCTTTTTAAACAACGGTACAACATTAGCAGTCCTCCAGTCCTCTGACACCACACCTGTAGCCAGAGTGGATTGGAAAATGGTGGTCGGAGCCTCCGCTATTGAGCCTGGTGATTTATCTACTTTCAAAGATGCTAAACCCTTTAATATTTCCTCTCTCACTATGTTTATCTCATCTAATATTTCACACTCCTCCTTAACTTGAAGCTGGGATGTTTGCTGATGATTACAGGGCTTGACAGTGTAGATGAAGGGAGGATGTTTCCCCTGGCTGGGGAGTCTAAAACCAAGGGTCAGTCTCAGAATAAGGGGTCGGCCATTTAGGACTGCGATGAGGAGAAATTTCTTCACTCAGAGGATGGTGAATCTTTGGAATTCTCTACCCCAGAGGGCTGTGGAGGCTCAGTCGTTGAGTATATTCAAGACAGAGATCGATAGATTTTTGGATATTAAGGGAATCAAGGGATCTGGGGATAGTGCAGGAAATTGGAGATGAGGTAGAAGATCAGCCATGATCGTATTGAATGGCAGAGCAGGCTTGAAGGGCCAAATGGCCTACTCCTGCTCCTATTTCTTATGTTCTATGTTTTTATGTTCTTATGATTACACAGAGCTCGGTTCTGTTTGCAGCTCCTCAGATAATGAAGCAGTCCGTGCACGCATGCAGCAAGACCTGGACAACATTCAGACTTGGGCTGATAAGTGGGAAGTAACATTCGTGCCACACAAGTGCCAGGCACTTATTCTGAGACTGTGACCCCCTAGCTCTAGACTCCCCAGCCAGGGGAAACATCCTCCCAGCATCTACCCTGTCAAGCCCTTTAAGAATTTTATGTTTCGAAGAGATCACCTCTCATTCTTCTAAACTCTCGGGAAAATAGGCCTAGTCTACTCAATCTCTCCTCATAGGACAATCCCCCCATCCTAGGAATCAGTCCAGTGAACCTTCGTTGCACTCCCTCTAAGGCACGCCAGGTGTGGTCTCACCAAGGCCCTATATAATTGTAATAAGACTTCTTTACTCTTATACTTCAATCCCTTTGTAATAAAGGCTAACGTAACATTTGCTACCACATGTAGGGGGTGGTGTGGGGTTGGCGTGTGCACCCAGTCAGTTATGCCCCTGACTGTTTGTGAGCGGTTCGAATCGCTCCCGCGCCCCTGGGTTCTAGACACCGGACTTAGGTACAGGCGGCGATACAGAAAAGACTCGAGTAGACAGGTGGTTTGGATGTGAGAAAACCAAAATTTTATTGAAATAGAAATTAACACAATCTTATGAAAAGTTACAAGTATAAAATTACAGGCAAATACAAAATAAAACTATTATATACTTATATACAGGGAATGGGGAACACACGGCACATCGAGGGAAAACAACTATCTTAACAATCCCCTTATCCTTATCCCACCCCTTATACCTAACTAGATTAAGCTATGAGGGGTCAGAATTCATGCTCACCAATCAAAGATCTGCTGAATTCAAAACAGCGGTGGGGTTTGGGGTTCGCTCTTTGTGCTCTCTGGGGCCTGCCATTGTCACGTGGTCTTGGGGCGCTGTAAGGGCTGTTGTGTATGTAATATGTGTGCTACTTTGAACCTATGGACAGGACTGCACTACTTGTTGGGCGTAGTGATACGCAGTACCACTCCTGGCCATAGGGGTATAAATAGTACTGTGGGTACTGATCTCCCCTCAGTTCCCGCCTGTGGGCATGAAGTAAAGATCTACGTGTAGTCCCTACCTCCAACCAGTAAAGACCTGTTTGAGTTATACGTTTAAGTCTTTGTGTTAATTGTTCAATACAATACACATACTTAACACTGGCGACGAGTCAGGTTCTTACCCTGCGGCAGTTGAAGAGAGGTTTCAAACATCACCACCCCACTAGAAGCGACAGGCTTTAGGACTCTGAAGCCTCCATCAGCGACTGAGCACTGGAATGCAGCAGCCATCCTGACAGCTTCCAGCGACTGACAGAAGTCTTTCTGCAGTTTCCTTGTTCAACCTAGGTGGTGGGGTAAGCCGTGCAGTGTTGGCTGCAAAGACAGGGCTGGGGAAGTTGGAGAAGATAAGGGCGATCGCAATCCCTGATAAGAGCCGCGGTGAAACGCGCGAGCGGGTGAGCCAGAGGCCGGGAGCCGCTTCAAGTGCGAGGCGCAGCGCGGGCCAGCGATCGGAACCAAAGATAAGGGCCGCACTCGGGGGCTGAAGGGAGACGGCGTCGGGGGACGGGTGAAGACCGCCAAGCGCGGGAAAACCGCCATTTTGTGGGCGGAGGACGACGGCAAGAGCGGGAAGCCGCCATCTTTGATAACAAGTAAACAAAATAAAATCTGAGAAATTGCAAATCTACAATGCCTAAACACGGGAATATTAGCACCTTTGATAGTGACCTCGAAGATTGGGCCATATATGTTGAAAGAGTAAAAAATTATTGTAAGGCCAATAAAATTCATGACCAAGATAAAGCTCTAACATTATTAAATTTAATGGGTGTGAAGACATACGGGCAATTGAAACACCTGTTATCACCAGATGAACCGGCGGATAAGACGTTCGATGAGATTGTTACTGTCCTGAAAGATCATCTAAACCCCACGCCGCTGATGCTAGCGGAACGATTTAAATTTTACGACAGAAGGCAGCTACAGCATGAAAGCAATGCTGATTATTTGCTGGAATTGCGTAAATTAGCGAAATATTGCCAGTTTGGAACGGGACTGACAGAGGCACTTCGAGACAAACTTGTGTGTGGTTTATTTAAACAGGATACACAAAAGCGACTGCTCGAGGAGAATGAGCTGACGCTTGAGAAGGCGGTCACTATGGCAGCAGCACACGAAGCCGCAGCGAGAGGCACGGCAGTAATGCAGCTACGGTCACCGGAGCTCAGTGCACACAAATTGGGTGTGAGTTCTGTTAAATGTTATCGTTGTGGAAAGACAACGCATGATCAGAACCAGTGTTGGTTTAAAAACCAAGAATGTAGAACTTGTGGTAGGCTTGGACATATAGCTAGAGTATGCAGGTCAGCGAAGAAGACCAGCAACAAGAAGTCACCGCAAGGGAAATACGCAAAGGTACACAAGGTGGCCGAACAGGAGTCCGATTCAGACGCAAGCAGTATTGAACTGGCTAGCTTAAGGGTACTCAACGTTGGTAAGGGTGCAGACCTCCAGACAATTTGGGTTACTCTTCAGATAGAAGGAGTCCAAGTAAAACTGGAATTGGACACTGGATCGGCATTGACGGTCATAAATAAGAAAGATTACGGAAAGTTATTCCAACATATTCCCCTACAGGATACGGGGATTATATTGAAAACATACACGGGGCAAAGAGTGTACCCCATCGGGAAAATAGAGGTTGCAGTGGTCCACAAGGGCGAAGACAGTCAAATAATGGACTTATATGTGATATCTGAAGGAGGTCCTCCACTACTAGGACGGGAGTGGATTAGGAAAATGAATATGGACTGGCATTTCCTACAAACAATAACGAGTGAGAACTCGGTGAAGATAGTCGGCCCAGACTCTGGAACGGATGATGGTAAGCCCAACTCAGGTGCAAAAGACAAAGTTTCAGCACAGAATTCCACTGAGCAACAACAACATAGTTTAACTGTGGATTCTGAGTCTGGCAAGTCTACTGATGTGCCCATTTCTGAGGGACACCGGGCTCGAACTCAACTCCATTTCAAACTACAACAGCAATTAGAACAAATGCTTCGCCGTTTTGAGCAAGAGTTGAATGCAACGAAAGAGTTCTTTGATATAGAGTTGGAGAATCTGGAAAGACAACAGAAGCAGCTGATGGAGAAAATGGAGCAGGAGCACACAAAACGTCTGATGTCAGAGGAGTTAACGGTCAGCCAACTCCTGCAAATGCTGAAGGACAGGACTCTGAAATGGGAAAAACTTGAACACGAACTTCAATATTCAAACGAAAGGGGTTCGGAGCTCTCAAAGGTTATTGGAAGAGCTGAGGTGGCAACACAGACTGAGATGACTGCAACAGAGCAGCCCTTGGATGCCAAAAGTACGCTGACTCACGTCAACGTAGAACAACAGACCGCTGAAACAGCTGCTCCGGTAGAGGGATTGAATAGTCCGATCAATCAATCTCCAAAAGAAGTTGAAGTAGTAAAATCTTAAATGAGGTCATTAGTAAACGACTTGCTGAAAGCCCAGAAAAAGCTGGATGAAGAGGTACGCATGAAGAAGTCTCTTCAGGAAAGATGTCTGGACTTGGAACAAAAGCTGGCTAACGCCCAACTGGGTATGGAGGAAATAGAAGACCCTCTCGCTGGCCTAGATCAGGACGACACCGAATATTACTATGTCCTGTCCTGCCCAACTTGTAACTTCGACTCCCACCATACAGAAATCATGGAGGAGCACCGAAAGTCTACGGAACATCGGGAGAAGGTAGCTCTACTACGGAAAAAGGAGGAAGAGAAGGAGGAACTGCGCATGCAGCTGGCAGCTGACAGTGGAGCCCAGAGAGTCTCCAAGAAGCAGAAAAGGAAAAGTCGAAACAGAAGATGACCCATCTGAACCATTATTACCTCTACCAGATCACACACGTGGTCCCTCCGAACGGAGCCAATTCAGTTCGGAAGTTCAAACTGTTAAATCCATGGAAGGACTATTGAATGAGTCACTCCAGCAACGTGAACCGACTACACCACAGAGATTGAATCTGTGAACTGTTTTCCGCAGAGACTGAATCTGTGATCTGTTTTGACATGAAGTTATCTATGTATCTATGTTATTCTGTTATGTAAACCTGAAGTTATATATGTATATATGTTATTACGTTATGTTAAATGGGGAGATGACTGTAAAGCTAGGAAGGGAGGAATGTTGTGTATGTAATATGTGTGCTACTTTGAACCTATGGACAGGACTACACTACTTGTTGGGCGTAGTGATACGCAGTACCACTCCTGGCCATAGGGGTATAAATAGTACTGTGGGTACTGATCTCCCCTCAGTTCCCGCCTGTGGGCATGAAGTAAAGATCTACGTGTAGTCCCTACCTCCAACCAGTAAAGACCTGTTTGAGTTATACGTTTAAGTCTTTGTGTTAATTGTTCAATACAATACACATACTTAACAAGGGCGTCGTCCAGGTACAAGTACCCCAAGGTTAAAGTCTCTGCTTGGGTACTTTACCTCGCAGGGATGATGGTTCCTCTTCCTCGGCGGCAGTTGGAGTTTGCATGAAGATAGTCAAAGGTCAGCTGGATTGAAGGCCCGATTATTCGAAGCGTTTCTTCAATCATCTCCCAATTTGTCTCGTCTCATCTCATCTCACCTCACCTCGCCTTGTCTCGTCCCGCTTCGTCTGGCCTGGTTTGTCCGTGTCCGCCTGGTGCAATGCTGGGCGTTCCTGATGGGATGGGAAAGGCACGGGCAGTGGCCAGGCGGTAAGCGTGGGAGGGGAAAGAGCAGCAGCCACGAGGGCGAGGGGCCGGAGCAGGAGCCAAGAGCAAGAGCAGAGAGAAGAGAGTGTCGGTTGCTGGTGGGCCTACAATTATACTCCTTCGGATGGCCCTTATCTGCGCGCCAAATCAGGTTAGTTCATTGTCCCAATCTTGGCGGGCTAGTTTAAATAATTGTAGCAATCTAAACTAACTGTTTTTAGATGGCCGGTGATCGCACCTACTGGCCTGATTATCGAGTTGTTTTGTTATTAATGCATCTTAATTGGCCTGCCCAGCCTCGATGGCTTTCTTAAGCTGTTTCCGATTATTTATGCAAACAACTTGATGGCCTCAAGTATAGGCCTAACTGGTTTTGGTCTGTCTGCGATTTGGCTTAATACATAATTCAGAGTCCTGCTGTCTGCTTTTCAAAATACAAAAGTCTTTCTTCACAGAAACTGCAGCTTTGGTTTTGATTTCCCCAAAAGCTGCTTGTGCCACAGAGTCCAAGCTTTTAAATCTTGCAGGCTTTTGGCCATGAGGTGCGGATGCCATCTTTGGGTACCCTTATTAAAATGTCCATGCAGGGTCCCTTTTATTAATAATAACCTTTGGGGAAATGTGGAAATTTTGCAAATCTTACACACATGGAGACATAGGGCTGGATTTTGTCAATGGAGGCGACTTGGAGGCGGGACTGCTGTTTGTCGTGTAAATGTCCCGCCTCCATCTTCGCCTGACCATTCGGAGGGATTTTCCCCAGATTGAGCTTGTTAAGCCCGCCCTGTGGGCTCTGCAAGCCAATTAGGGAAGAAGTCACTGACAGATCACATCAACGTCAGACGTGCTGTCTGTCAAGACTTCTTGAAAGAAGAAATGACAGCGTTTGACAGCTCTGTGAAGCTGTCAAACACTGACATTCTCTTGCGTTTGATTAGTTTTTGTGGTGAGGAATGAAAAACCATTGTAAAAATGTAATTTTCAGATGTCTGATGGATTGGAGGGTCCATCAGCCATTACCTGAAATTGACAAGGTGGATGTCCGCTCTCCCGATCCAGCACGGCTAAAGGCTATAGAAGTAAAAAAAGGTAAGTGAACACTTTTTTAAACTTATCACTCACCTTGCATACTTACCACTCCACACTTGCACCCATCACTCACCTCTACACCTTTACTTCCAGGTGCCTCTGACCGCCGCAGAACTCCTCACGCCTCCTCCAACCGGGCGGGGTTCTCCGAGATTGGGAAGCCTTCAGCTGTGAAGGTAAAATGGCACTAATCCCTTTTTCTGCCTGTTAACAGGCAGTTAAAAGGATTAAAAGCCTTTCCCGCCTCCAGGAGACGGGACCCGAAGCTGCACATCCTCCCGCCTCCTGGCAAAAGGGCACGGAGGCGGAATGGGGGCGGGTTTGCCACCCGCCCCCACTTTCTTCGATTTTATGTGCTGTCCCGCCTCCATGCCCGCCTCCTCAGGGCTTGGAAAATCGAGCCCATAAAATCCAGGGAGGGACCATTAAATGGAAAGAAAATGATGTGCATGGAAAATTAAAGAGGTTTGGGGTTCCTGATTGAGAATAAATTAAAGCTATTGCAGCAGTGCTCGCTGGCAGTGAGTAAAGCAAATCAGTTGTCACCACGGGTGATCTGCAGCTTTTGAAAGGATATAGAAGAGAGCAACCAGAATGATTGAGGGGATGGAGGGATTGGATTATAAGGAGCGATTATGTAATTTGGGCATGTCCTAACTGGAAAAGAGAAGGTTGAGAGGTGATATGATTGCTGTTTTTAGGATTGTAAAGGGATTGTATAATGTAGACCATGACCAGCTATTTTACCTTGTCCAGAACAGTAGAACCAGAGGACATGGCCTGTGCTTGTCATGGAGCAAATTCAGAATGAATCTCCGGAAACAATATTTTAGTGAGCGAGTGGTCAAGCTATGGAACAGACTCCCAAAGGGAACGGTGGAAGCAGATCATATTGATTCAGTCAAATGCAAATTCAATAGATTTCTTTCAGAAAATAAGATTTTGGGATACAGTGTATGAGTAATTTGAGACATGACATAGTAAGTGCAGCATGCTTGGGAAGAATAGGTGACTTTGGACCTATGGTTCCCAAAGCTCTGTTGCAAGTCCCACCTCTTCCACTCACTTTCCAACAGATACAGAAACTGCTGACTGAATTTTGTTAGTTAAAATTAAAATTAATGTTATTAAAGCACCCATGTGTTTATTTACAACTCCAGGGAAACAGAGAGAGAGAGACACACACACAAAAGTAGTATAGATATAATTATTTAGGCAGCTGTGGTATTTATTTTAGGAGAATAGCATTTATTAATTGCCCAGGAACCAAGAAACCACAGAATTCAATCTTTTACAAATTTGCAAACCAACACTGCCAGACAATTCCTCCGCACCGCCGTTATCAAACTCATATTTTCCCACTGTGCTGACCAATGTTCCTGTTAATCTTTTTTTGGGTGTGCAGCTGCGTGGTCCATTCAAATACCGCGTATGCCTTACCCTCCGTGGGTATTCCGAGAGCACTTCTCCTACCTCCAATTAAGCGAGGAGCAGTGCATTAGAAGGCTCCGCTTCAGCAAGGATGTGGTCACAGAACTCTGCCACCTCCTGCAACCAGACTTCGAGCCTCAGATCAGGTCGACCACAGCTCTCTCAGTGGCAGTCAAGGTCACCGTCGCTCTCAATTTCTTCGCCAGCGGTTCCTTCCATTCTGCAACAGGAGATATAGCGAACATCTCGCAGTTCACCATCCATCGCTGCATCCGGGAGGTCACAGAGGTACTCTACAGTAGGAGAAGGGACTACATATCCTTCCCCATCACCAGAGAGAAGCAGGACGAACGTGCATGTGGCTTTGCCAGAATAGCAGGCTTCCCCATGGTGCAGGGCGCCATTGACTGCACCCACGTGGCTTTGCGGGCACCGCATAACAATCCTGAGGTCTTCCATAACCGTGAAGGCTACCACTCACTTAATGTGCAGTTGGTGTGTGACCACACACAGCGAATCCTCAATGCGAATGCCTGCTATCCTGGCAGCAGCCACAAAGCCGCATCCCCAACACTCCTGCTCAGCACTCATATAATGAGAGCCATGCCGCCACCAGGAACATCATCGAGCAGACCAGCGGGGTGCTCAAGCAACAGTTCCGCTGCCTTGACCGCTCGGGAGGAGCCCTCCAGTATTCTGCTGAGCGGGTGTCCCATTTTGTCGTGGTCTGCTGCATGCTCCACAACTTGGCCATCATGAGGGCCCAGCCCTTGCCACCAGGGATTGCGAGACCACCTCAGGAGGAGGAAGAGGGAGGGGAGGAGGAGGATGAGGAGAAAGAAGGAGGAGGAGGAACAGGAGTGAGGGAGGAGGCAGCCACTCAATCGGCCTTCCGGAAGGACGGTCCGTGAGCGCCTCATCAGACTGCGGTTCCAATAAATTAAACCCCAGATCGCCGTTGCTCACCACATCCCCATCATTTCATCCCTGTCGCAAGCCATATCACAATGCAAAGCTGAAATGAGAGACACCACAGAATCATCCAAAGCCAATTAATAAATTTATCGATAATCAGTGAACACATATTTACAACAATATTAGCTATTCACAGTTGCAGTCCCTTGGTACCCCTCGTTACAGTGCCTTTACCTACTCTAGTGCTCCTATGAAATGTTGGCCCAGTGGCTGTAGCATGGCGGGTGGAAGGCTGCTGAGTGCCCGTGCGGGAAACTTCAGATGGCCTTGCAGGACACCCTCGACTAGCTCTGGGCCTGGAAGGCCCGGCTGTAGCTTGCACCACCTCAGCATGGGCGGCAGCAGTCTGGGCTGGATGACAGGCAGCGACAAGGGCAATGGCGGAGTGCCAGTGGTGGGAGCAGGAACGCTATCATCCTGAGAGAGGACAGCAGCTTCCTGCTCCACTGACTCACTGGCACTCCCCCGGGGCAGCACCTCAGCATCACTACCAATCTGTTGGAGCACAGATTGCTGGACTGCTGTGACACCGTGAAAGCCCCTGTGGACGCTGGTCAACCCAGCCAGGATGGCAGCAGTCAGAGCTTGCGTGGCATCAAGCTGAGACTGCATGAGAGCAGTCTGAGAATCGATGGCACCAAACATAGATTGCTTCCGCCTGTGCTGCAATGGAAGCTGTGACATCGCCCATCACATGTGGCATGAGGTCTGGGTCACCACGGTCTCTCTTGGAGTCCACCATCCTTTGCAGACTGCAAATGATGGGCTCCATGGTGTGCGCAGAGCTCTGTGCAATGTTGGCTCTCAGGCACCCTTGCCATTGCACCTAACACCTCAGTGTGCATACCCATCACTCTTTTTCTAAAGGCCTCTCTTTCGAGGTCCTCATCTGAGTCCTGTGCAGCAGAACTCGCACGTGAACTCTGGAGAGCTGACTCCTGAGCTACCCTTTCCCCCTGGCTTTGCTGCAGCCCACTCGTCCCCGGTGCATCACCCTGTGCTAATCCCGCTAATATACTAGCCTCTAAAGAATGCGTAGTGCCAGTATCTGAGCTGGTGCCTGCGGGTGAGACATGCAGTGACACGGTGTGTTCTTCGTCCTCCTCTTCTTCCACCTCACTCTCTATGGTGCCCTCAGTGACAGGCTGTTCAGCTGCTTGCTCATGATCTGAAATCATAAAGGCACAAGAGTCGGGTTAAGGTGAGGGGTGGGGGCAGGAAGGGAGAAAGGCATGCATACAGCATGATTAGCTGGAAAGTGGGAAAAGCTTGTGGGATGATGGGGAAGTGTGATGTGAGAAGAAGGAGTAGGGATGAACATACCGTTGTTGTCCCCAAGAGGTTTAATGTTGCCGGTGGCTACGGCACCCACCACCTGGCGCCCAATGATTTGCAGCACTCTCTCCTCCAGCTTAGAAAGTGGTTGGGTGTCAGGTTGTCCCCCGCCTGTGCGCTCCTGCTCCCTCCTGTTGTGAGTGACCTTGGCCTGCAAGAGAGAGGAAAGTGTGTGAGTGAGTGTGGAGCAATGTGTTTGGGAGATGTGCCTGCCATAGTTGAATAGCTGTCATTGTGTGCAAGGTGTGAGATATGGGTGTAAGTGTTGGTAGGTGGAGATTGTTGGTGGGTGGGCAGTGTGCGTAGACTGAGGTTCAGACGGTGGTATGTAGCATTTGTTGAAGCATTGACTCACCCTGACCACCCGAGTGAGGTCGTTAAATTTCTTCCTGCACTGTGTGTGGGTCCTGGGGACCACAGTGCTGCCCGAGATCTGCTGGGATACCTCCCTCCACATGGTGTGGAGGACTAGCGGTGAGGGCCTCCTCCCACTTGCTGGGTACAGCACTGCCTTCCGTCTCTCCACAGCGAAGACCAATGCTTCCAATGCTTGGTCGCAGAATCTGTGAGCTCTCTCCCCTGCCATAATGACACCTCCTTCAGTGGTCCGGTTCCTTCTCCTTGGACTTCTGCTGTTTGCTGAGACAGCTGCAGAACCAGCAATGCTGAGAATGAGGTTCTGCAGCATGATTGAACCTTCCCTTTAAGAACTGGAAGGAGCCTGTGACAATGATGACTAGCGATTAGACTGCACCTGAAATTGCTTAGCGCTTTGAGTCTAACGCCACTGAGCTAGGTCATTAGTGCTTGATTTAGCGCTCCCATCCTTTCTTTGAGCGATGACACTGAATTTTGTGTGCAGTGAGATTCATTAGTGCCTGGCGCTAAATCTCAAACTTCTCCAAAGTTAGCGCCCACTCCTGGGCTATAATGAATTTCTCCCCCATTGTGTATTACATGGCATAACATCCCTTTTGATATAAAACAGTGTATCCTTCAACTCACGGGGTCATTATGTAGGTAGGGCAGGCTACTGATGGGATCCCTGCTCCAGGTGTGAGCCAGCCACGTAAGTTTGGAAAATTCTGTCAGTGCGAGAGCAGGGCTGCTGCTGCAGCACGGGAAGAGGCAGGAGTCCACTTTCTGTTTTCTAAGATTGTTTTGCATTTGCAACAAAGTGCTTCATGATGTCTGAAGTGTGATAAATGTGTGCTAGATGTAATGTGAATGTGGCAATGGTGGAATGGGCAGCATGTAGGAGAAGGTGGAGTGAGGTTGTAGTATATTCATAGAATCTTGCAGCACAGAAAGAGCCCATTCAGCCCATCGTGCCTGTGCTGACTCTTTGATAGCTGTTCAATTTAGTCCTACACCACAGTTTTTTCCTATAACTCTGCAAATTAGTCCTCTTAAAGTACATGTCCAATTGCCTTTTGAAAAGCACTGGCAGAAATTGCACCCACCCCCAAAGAGGTATATGTGTGCAAATGACAGGATATTGACGACCAAAGCTGCTGGTTCAGAAACTCTGCCATTTACACCAGAATTGCAGTTGACTTAAGTTAAGCTCGTAGAAAAGTATGGTAAGTTACCTGCATGATTTGTTAAAACACAACAAGAGCAGGAGGAAGAGGAGATGAGAATCACTCACTGTCATATATAACATGGCCCTCTATATATAACACTGCTCTATAATATATAACAGTGCTGTGTAAGGACACAGCTCTACACATTTATTGCATAATTTTAGGGTTAAGCTTGATTAAGATTGATAATTATCCCCATGAAGATTAATTCAAAAATAAGTGTTAAACC